>NC_056745.1:494061205-494326205 GCF_019279795.1 Protopterus annectens
CTCAGATCTGCTCTGAGATACAGCACAATGGCACTAAATATACAGAACCAACTGAAATTGCCAGCATCCTGATGGATAGGTTCAGTGTTAACTTTACCCCCCTCTCACCCTCTAGAGGGCCCATCTCTATACCGGAAGAATGCAAAGTTCCTGTAATCATGGCTGCACAGGTAAAAAAACACACTCTCCAAAGCCAAGAACACAGCATCCATGGGACATGACAATATCCCAGGCTGCGTTCTACATGAACTACAGAATGAACGGGCACCCCACCTAAGTACCATGTTCAATCATAGCCTCACCTCAGGCTTTGTGCCCACTGAATGGCGCACCACAACAGTTATCCCTCTTTACAAAGGGGGAGCCACGACGGACCCTGGGAACTACCACCCCATTAGCCTGCCAAGTCTGGTCTGCAAGGCCATGGAACATATCATCATGGACCTCATAAACAAAGACATTGGTAATCTCCAAATTCTGGACCCCCACCTAGTTCAGGTTTGCAAAAGGCAGATCATGTCTCCTAAACCTGATAGACTTCTTTGAAGCAGTCACCAAAGCCATAGATGAGGGTAAGGTGGTTCACATAGCCTAACTCGATCTCGCCAAAGATTTCAACACCATCTCCCACTCTGGAATTATAGATAAACTCACTAAACTAGGTATAAATCCCTATGTCACAAGATGGGTTGCCAACTGGCTCATGGACAGAACCCACACTGTGAAAGTAGCAGACTCCAAATCCGACTTCAGACCACTGACAAGTGGAGTACCACAGGGTTCAGTCCTGGGTCCTCTCATGTTTGGTATCTACTTCTCTGAAGTACAGGCTAACACAGAAGGTCTTTGGCTAATGAAGTTTGCAGATGACTGCAAACTAGGAGCCATAATCGAAACTCCTAACGATGTGGACATCCTACAAAAGGGCCTCACTGAGACAGATGCCTGGTGTCAAAGCCATGGCCTGAAGCTCAATGCCAAAAAGTGCATTGTCATCCCCTTTGGTATAAATTCTGTACCCATGAACTACCACATAGGTGGCAGTCTACTTAACACCAAATGTGTGCTAAGAGACCTTGGGACCCAGGTGGACAGTAGTCTCTCCTTTGATAATCACATTGCTACAGTGGTCAGGAAATCTTCTACGTGGCACACCTCATCACAAAAGGTTTCTCATCCAGAAAAAAAGAGGTCATTGTTCCCCCGCTACTCATCACTCATTAGACCCATTATAGAGTACAGCGCCCCTTTTGGTATGTACCTCACACAACATCTACAACAACTGGAGAGGCCACAGAAATACCTCACAAAGAGGATTACTGGCCTCAAACAGATGCCCTACGCAGACCGTCTCAAAAAACTCCAGCTTTACTCCGTCGCATATCGCCTACTCAGAGGCGATCTCTACCTAACATACAAAGCTATGTCAAACCCATAGCTGTTGGACATGCTCCACTTAAAGAAATCCCAATCCCTCCAAACTACATGCTGTAGGAACCGAAACCTTGTCACCACAATAAACAGAACATGCTGGAGGGATAGATTCCTGTCCCAGAGACTTCCCATGCTCTAGAACAGACTACCTATCTATGTCAAACAGAGCTCCTCATTAGCACTCTTCAAAAAAAATCTTAATGACTGGATGGGAAATAGGAAATTCACCCCGGGGATCATGTCTGTGGCTCTACTCGACAGGGCCACAGGAAAATAATTTTCTTGGGTGACAAAAGCCTGGGTACTTTTTTGGCTAGGCTTATATAGGCCCTAGGGCCAATAGCTTAGTGCCTACCTATGAACCTATGAGCCTATATGTATGTATGTATATATATATATATATATAATATATATATATATATATATATATATATATATATATATATATATATATATATAAATAACATACCCCCCATAACATGTAGTGGAGTCATACCTCAGCACCAATAGTCACAACCTCTTAGTGCAAGGGAATGTAATGTAAGTATTGCAGGTATAAATGTAGAATGTTGCTACAGTAACAGGGGTTGTGTCAACAGACATGTTGTGTAGGAAGTCACTTCTGATACTGACATGTACACCATCAGTTACTGACAGACATCATAAGATCATCATAGTGAAGTACCACACAAATCACAGTAATGATCCTGTGGAATACAGCAGAGATATGGCCAATAAATGTGGACAGTTTGACACAATCTGGTCAGTCCAGAGGTAAACACAAACTCCTTAGTGCAAGACGTGTGGACCAAGCCTGACAAAGTGGATGTTTACAGCCATGTAAATGGGGATATCACAAAAATACTGGAATAGATAAGCTCACACATTTGATGCATTCACACACTGCTGTCTGTCCTAACACATATTAACCAGAGGAGCAGAGGTCCAAGCCCACATACTTCCCACTAGTTAGTGACATACATCTTCACAGCATCCCACTGCTTTTTCAGAAATACACAACACTTATGGTGGCCAGGCAACAGTACATCTGACAAATATCTGGACATAACATCACACTAGGTAAATACACTGAGCTGCTAGGCATGTCACAAAGCACTGTGTAAACTACAGGTAGACTGCCACACCACTGACCCAAGTTTCCTATGTGGGAATACACATGTACTTGCAAATATAACAGGCACTACAGGCATGTAACAGGACAGAGTAACAGACACCAGTGTGAAATTGAATACCAACAACCAGTCTACAGTCAGTCACATTATGGTAAGCCTAATTAATAGTACAGTATATGGACTGTGTGAACAAAACCATCCTCATATGTGCCACTCACACACTAACCCTATATATACTGGCCCAATACACAGTGCAGTCTAATGCCTGACTGTGTATGGGACATGTCTCAGTCTGGCACTATAAACATATATGCTGATAGGGTACCATAAACTGGAGCAGCATGCAACGTCAGATAGAACAGAACCAAGAACAATGACATCTACCACAGTCTGTACACAGGCCAAGTAACAGATTCACAATACACACTGTCAAAAATCACCGTAAGTACACATACCTCACTACTGTACAGACTACAACAGAATGTCCAGGTTTTGTCCTCAAATATAAGGCCTACTATACATAACATGTCTAGCAGTCTGATATCTCACTGGCTTGTTATCAGGTATGATGTCAGTAAATAATGATATACTGTTACATATGCACCTCTTACTGCATGACATATGGACAAAGGGTGACAGACGTAGGGGAGAGAGGCACAAACACAGGGTCAATATTGACATATTGCTGTGATAAACTGAGAAAAGTCTTGGTGTAACAGGGTTTGTTGTGACATATCTCTTCTGAGGGATATGAAGTCAATAACTCACACGGATGTCACCATGTACTGACTGCAGTCATCAGAGTATGCTACTGCATTTCTAAAGATAGGAAATGTGTGAGTAACACACCACATGTAAGACTCCAAACTCTGGCCAGTCTGCAGATAGACCTACAGGTGAGAGTTTCCTCAACCACATAACACTGTCATGCCCGACTTTAAATCATGTAGAACAGCCATATCCACACAAACCCTGTTAAACCAACATTACTTCAAATGTAGAACAGCAATACTTACATTCTGTCCCCATGTTTGTAACATCCCCCTCCTGTTTGTTGCCCTGTCTCCACAGTGTATGTTGTAAGAAGTATTTCCAACTTCCCTCTGTGATGCTGTTTGTCAGACAACAACACAAAGTCCTGCTCACAGTGAAGGAAAAGGGCCAATACCCACATGAACTGCTTAGTTATAGGAGTGTGTTTCCATGCCATTGGCTAGAGGAATGATACCACAGCTGTTCCACATGCAATTACCAAGTAGGGGACTGTAATTCATGCACAGGCCATCAGCTGATCATGATCATTACTTACAAAACTCAAACTGCTGCCTATGCAAAACAAATGTACTTTTCCACATCCACCAGAGAGGGGGAGAGAGAGAGAGAGAGAGAGAGAGAGAGAGACAGGGACAGAGACAAAGTAAGAAAGGAAGGGAGTAAGACTCAAGCATGTGTATGATCTGTGGGTGAAGAGTGGTATCTGGGTATTATAATGGTTGCCTATATTGTTTACTAATCCATACTGCCACATAGTAATTGCACATGGCTGTACACATTTATGGCTGAGTACTGTCTACAACAACCTCTACAGTATTTGAAAACTGTTGGCCTTGTAATGTGGACATTGGGACATATAGATCCTCAATATAATGATGTAGCAAAACCCACACTGCAATGGATCCTGTCATTACACAATCACCCCAGCATCCACACAAGATACTGATGACACACACTTACCAGTACTGAGACTCAAATCCCTACTTGGCTATGTATTGCGATTACAGTGTCATGCAGTTATTGCATGCGCCACAGAGCTTACATGCTGGAGAGCTGTCCAAAGGTATGTTTGAAGGTGAGTAACATCAGCAACAGTGCTAAAGGAGGGGGTAAAAGAAGTGTAGTAAGTGTGAATGTCCACAAATTCAGAAGTCAATGAAGACACACACACACACACACACACACACACACACACACACACACACACACACACACACACACACACTCTCTCTCTCAGAGAAACACACACATTATCACAGCTGGCAGGATCAGGATTAAAACTCCTACCTAACTAGTTTGCTATACTACAGTATTACGCAGTTATCGCAAATGCTACAGAGCTTATATGGCTGAAACATGGCCAAAGGGTTATTTCAAGGTGAATGACATCAGCAGGCATGCTAAAGTAGGGCAATGAGAGGTGTAGTGAGTGTGAATGACTTCAAAATCATTCATCTCCACATACACACACACACACACACACACACACACACACACACACACACACACACACACACATTTGCCAGTACTGAGATGCATAGGTTCATTGTTTCACAGGTGTGTAGTAGGTGAATGGGCCTGTAGGCTGTACAAGGCTAGGCAAAGGGAATACCTTGGTATCAGGCCACATGAAAATAGCTTCCAGTGTGGCTCAGGGGTGTAGTCCCTAGGGTGGTCCCCAGGGGTGAGTATTGTATTCACCATCCACTCATCTGGGTTACTATTGTAGGTGGCCAGTGATGTGCACTGCTTCCCATGTATGTGATCTATATTCCATAATATGGACAGTGTCTGGGTTGTGCACATGTCCCACATGCATGTTCGTTGACATATGGAAATGTACTTTAAGGACTCTGGGGCATGTTGTGTGGACAGATTGTTATCTTCTGATGTAGCATTCCTGACCTCATTTGGTGAGGCCTGGCTATGTAACTGAGGTCATGCTTGCACCTACATTAACAGCATGATACAGGTATTCAGTGGAGTTACTGGCATCTGTTCATACAGTGCATGTGTATAAGGCATGGTATTCCCTTTGTGGGGTTACATTTGCAGACTCTACAGTTGTTGCAGGCGTCCAGTGGGGAACATAGCAAAAGGGCCACTGTAAGCATTTATTTCCCTACTGTGGGGATGGAACAGGGTGCCATGTCCTTTCACTTGCTGGATAACACACACTCAGTCAAGAGATGTAGCACATCACAGTACTTTCTGATGTCAGTGGCACTGTTGTGGTCAACAGGCATGTAGTCCACTGAAGTCACACTGTGGTTACTATCTGTGAGGCAATATGCAGTGAACTATCACTATAGTGGTTACTGCCTAGTCAAGTGTGTTTGGGTATGAGACATGGGTGGAGAGTGTTCTCTGAGTAATAGAAGGGTTCCCTGTATTGTTCACCAATTCATAATGTCACATGTAGGGCTATGGATTGTCTACACCAGCCACTCTGGTGTTTGACATTTGTTGTCCTTGTAAAGTGGACATTGTGACATATACTAGGTCCTCAGCATAATAATTTAGCAAAACCCGCTCCACAATCGATCCTGTTATTACACAATCACAGCAACCGCCACACAGGATACTGATGACAGACACACTCTCACACACATACTTGCCAATACTGTGATTCAAACCCTTACCTAGCTATGTATTGCTACTATTGTGTACCACATTTACCGCATGTGCCACGAAGCTTATAGGATGGATGTTGTCCCAAGGTACTTCTAAGGTGAGGAACATCACCAGCCCTTGTAAATACTGGCAATGGGTGATGTAGTGGGTGAGAGATCTCAAAAATGATTTTACCCTAAACACACATTTCCATTTGCCAGGAGTGAAGTTCAAACCTCTATCTAACAATCATTACGGATCATTATGTTACACATTTACCACATGCACCACTGACCTGACATGGGTTAGGGTTGGTAACAGGTACTTCTAAGGTGGATGTATCTGCAGGACTGCTAAAGTCAGGCTCTGATATGTGTACTGGTTGTAAATGGGGCCAAAATCTTTGAGATACACACATCCATATGTACACACACAAACACTTACCACAGATGAGAGTCAACCCATACCAGTGGAGTTACTGATACTACATTGTTCCATATTTATTGCACGTGCCATGGAGCATACATGTTGGCGAGCTCTCCACAGGTATCTTTGAAGGAGACTAACATCAGCAGCGGTGCTAAAGGAAGAGTAAGGGGAGAGTAGTAGGTGTGAATGTCCATAATATCAGGTATTATCAAAGACACACTCTCTCACACAACACAAACAGTTGCCATGTCTGGGATTAAAACTCCTATCTAATTAGTATGTTACATTATAGCATTATGCAGTTATCGCAAGTGCCATGGAGCTTATGGAGTTGGCCATTGTCCAAAGGGTTATTTCAGGGTGACTGACATCAGCCGGCTTGCTAAAGTAGGGCAATGGGAGATGTAGTGACTGTGAATGGCCTCAGAATCATTCATCGCCACACACACAAGCACACACAGAGTTTCACAGTTGTCATGTCTGGGATTAGAACTCCTACCTAACTAGTATGTTACACTACAGCATTATGCAGTTATTGCAAGTGCCACACAGCTTATGGGGCTGGCTCTTGTCCAAAGGGTTATTTCAAGGTGACTGACATCAGCAGGCTTGCTAAAGTAGGGCAATGGGAGGTGTAGTGACTGTGAATGGCCTCAAAATCATTCATCTCCAAACACACAGTTTCACATTTGCCATGTCTGGGATTACAACTCCTACATCACTAATATGTTACACTATAGCATTACACAGTTATCGCAAGTGCCACGGAGCTTATGGGGCTGGCCCTTGTCCAAAGGGTTATTTCAAGGTGACTGACATCAGCAGGCTTGCTAAAGTAGGGCAGTGGGAGGTGTAGTGACTGTGAATGGCCTCAAAATCATTCATCTCCCCACACACAGAGTTTCACAGTTGCCATGTCTGGGATCAGAACTCCTACCTAACTAGTATGTTACACTATAGCATTATGCAGTTATCACAAGTGCCATGGAGATTATGGGGCTAGCCCTTGTCCAAAGGGTTATTTCAAGGTGACTAACATCAGCAGGCTTGCTAAAGTAGGGCAATGAGAGGCATAGTGACTACAATTGGTTTCCAAATAATTCTCCACACACACACACACACACACACACACACACACACACACACACACACACACACACACACACACACATACACACTTTCCATGTCTGGGATTAGAACTTTTATCTAACTAGTATGTTACACTATACCATTATGCAGTTATCGCAAGCACCGTGGAGCTTATGGGGCTGGCCCTTGTCCACAGGATTATTTCAAGATGACTGACATCAGCAGGCTTGGTAAAGTAGGGCAATGGGAGGTGTAGTGACTGTGAATGGCCTCAAAATCATTAATTTACACACACACACACACACACACACACACACACACACACACACACACACACAAACACACACACACACACACACACACACACAGTTTCACAGTTGCCATGTCTGGGATTAGAACTCCTACCCAACTAGTATGTTACACTACAGCGTTACACAGTTATCACAAGCACCACGGAGCTTATGGAGCTGAGAGTTAGCCAGAAGGTTATTTCAAGGTGACTGACATCAGCAGGAGTGCTAACATGGGCAATGGGAAGTGCAGTGTGTGTGACTGGGCCATCAACCATTCCTCTGGAAACACACAACACTCAGTCACACACAGATTAACATTTGACAGGACTGGGTATATAAATGCTAGATGAATACTGATTTGTACTATCATGTTACACAGTTATCACAAGCACCACAGACACTATAGGGCGGAGGGCTACCAAAAGCAATGTCTACAGTGATTGACATCAGCACATCATGTGATATTGGCCAATTGGATGTGTGGTGGGTGGGACAGGCCTCATGATGGAAATCACTCTGTCACTGTCTGTCTCTCTCTTCCCCACATCTGTGTGTGTGTATTTTTGACATATTATACTGTGTTGGCCTTAGATATGTGTGAGTATTCCTATCCAATGTGTGTGCAAAGCATGGAAGGTGTGCAATGTGGTGTGTGTGCACAGACATCTGTGACTGACAAATATGTATAGTCCGCTGTTGTTGTCAGACATGGGCTTCATTTCTCTAAGTGTAGGAGCACGCCCAGTATGACCTTCTGTATTGAGTGTGTGAATCCATTCCAGGTAGGTTGTACTCCAGTCCAGAATTTAGTGTTCTACACTGACAGTTATCAACCTGTTTCTGCAGGATATTTGTAGATATGTTGACAATATGGAGTCACAATGGGCAAAAGATAGTGGGATACTGTAACTACTGTGTCTGTGCTGCTTGTGTTACGTGGTTGGTGTTAGCAGAGATATTCAGACATATGTACTGTTTTAAACTGTGATGTATTGTGTCATCAACTACTGACAGATATACTTATTTTCTCACAGTTATTTCCTGGGAAATATAAGATGAATGAAGCTGTGTCCAGTATTGTGGTCTGCAGCCTACATATTCTTGCACACTCATGCCATTCTGGTGGGGTAGCTGCAGACACTTGATGATGGGTCTGTGTAAATGGTCCAGCATCTCGGTATTGTGGTGGTTGAGGATCCCCTGCTTATACATATATTGATGTAACAGAATGGCCATATCCTGCTGTGGCCAGATGTCTCAGCTGTACAGATTCACCCGGGTTACCCAGAGGCAGGGGTCATATATCTGGTCAGTTCCCCTTCACATTGTGGTTTATGAGCAGGTTTGTAGCCACCCATTACTGGGTTTGCAGGCAGGGGTAGTATGGGCACACATCAGAGTTTCAGACTTCACACACTCCATGATGTTCATGCTTCTATACCCCCCACTCTGTTATTCTATCCCCTTCCTAACATTATGCTAGCGATATCTGAAAAGTATCCCTATAGCTGTCCCTTCATCCCAGCGGTATTTAGGGGTTGGTCCACAGTTCATGCAGTAGGACATGGTGGGCATGCTACTGGGATTTGTCAACATGGCCTTGCATTTGTGTTCTGTGGACTGTGTTATGTTGTTAGTTGGGACCCCATGAGATAACAAAAATTGGCAGTACGGGTGAGGCACGGGCCTTTGACAGAGGACTGTAGGGTATTTAGTAGTGATGCAGGCCATCTGTAGCAGGCCAGTGCATTCTGTCACTCCTACATTCCCAAGCTGCTAGGCACTGGATTCCCCTGGGGTGACAGGGTAAGTGTGTGAGGTGTTAATGGCAATAGTTCCTATCCATATTAATCCATTGGTCTGGATGCTGGCAGGGTGCTGCTTACAGCTAGGGACACACCTGCATGGGGCACCTGTTCAGCATGCTGCATTCTGTGGGTACTCCCATACAGAAGTGGGGGTCATACTGTACTCATTCCCAACAGCAGGGATATGACCTGTGATAAACCTGTGGCTGATGGTGGGGTGAGCTGAGTGCATGTGTGATAGGGAAGCTTCTTGCAGCTGACTCACAGATATACCTGGGACATTCCCCTTATGCTGCCTTGTGTGGGGACATAAGCAGTCTCTCATTACTTCATAACTGTGCCTTTTGTGGTCTGCCAGTGATTGGCCAGACTATATCATTATTCCATACTACACAGACAACTTAATGTGCTGTTAACCTGTATGTACCATTCCAAAGTTGTGTGCAATTGACAGTTACATTTTATGTACTCTGTCTAGGGTACTTCCACCTGTGTACTGTGTGTATGTCTGGGCCCACATTCATGGCATGTCCATCTTTCAGACGGTGACAGATATTGACATATGGACAGTGAGAATGCTCAACTGCTGAATTGGGTATTGCTGAGATGCATTGTGGTTGGCACTGCAGTTGTTGGAACATGGCCCTGTCATCAACAGTACTGGCCATAGGCCAACAAGACATAACCCTCAATGCCTACATGCTGACCACTTCCACACAATATAGAACACACAACAACCTAACACACAGACCCCTGCATATTGCACAAATGCAACAATCTATCCCGTAAATTGGGCCAGCTCAGGTAATCTGTGCTCCACTGTTATTAAACCCACACATACATGTTACGGCATTTCTACACAGGATTGTGGGGGGGGGGGCACACCTGACAACTGTAAACATTTGTTATGACTGTACTGGTATTTCAGGTACTCTGTTGGCTTCCACTTTGTTTTGTATTCTGACCTATCATGCAGACTAGAGGCATATCAGTAGAGTGTAGATCTTAGGTTTTATTGACCTACATTTCAGTTTCAGACTTCTTACTCTTCAGAGCTAACATACAACTGCCAGACCTGTTGTAGTCTGTCTGTGTAGGTCTGGAGGGGGGCTGTTCACCATTGCCATCAACTGGAGGCCTTAGCACAGCCTTTCTTTATGGTCATTTACACCTGTCCTGCTGGCTGAGACTGTTGTTGAGTATGTGAGCCTCACTGACAGGCATGTATGTGTCCTATGGACACACATTTGGGCCAACACATGTACTGCAGTGGGATTTGTCACCTTGTCTAGTACCACCTACTTTGTTGACACCAGTATTTGTTATGGATTTTATGCTGCCCATATAGGTGTCCACTATCTGCTGCCATCCCATTCAGCCACCCGATTCCCTTGCATGCTCACATCTCTACCATAAATACAACTAGCAGAACATAGTACTCCATTCAGCAATTGATAGGAAGAGTGACTTACCTTGTGGCTGTGCCAGTATTGAGGATGGTGCTGGAGGGCTGACTATGTCAGATGCACATAGTACACTCCCTATACATGTTAAAGCACAGGTAGTGTCATGTTTGGCATCCATTTTACTGTATGTGCCAATCAGAGAGAGGTGTCATTCCCTGGGTCCCTACCGCATCAGTCTATGTGCTATATGTTGCCTCTTTGCCAAAGCCTGGGCATACCTCCTTCTGCCTACATGGGCAGGCTCAGGTTGTTCATCCTCCGTGTCCCTCTGTGCCTATGATTGCCTTGGCAATGGTGAGGGGATGTGTGGCCCTGCCCCATGCTGTTCCTGCTGCAGCTGTTTCTGCAGGATCATATTGTGCAGCATGGCACATACAATGAACATTTGTGTACATGTAGCTGGAGAGTACTGCAAGGCTCCACCGGATATGTCCAAGAACCGGAACCATGACTCAAGCATCCCAAACACATGCTCTATTATGATTCTGGTTTGTGCGTGTGCCTCATTATGGAGTTCTTGTTCAGGTGTGTGTGCATTTCTGATGGGTGTCATCAGCCACGGCTCCAGTGCGTAACCAGCATCCCCCACTAGGTGGCCATATGGGATGTCCCCACTGGCAAATTTCTGGTACAGATGTGTCATATGCCAGATGTGGGAGTCGTGATAGCTTCTAGGGCTGCCGGCACTCACATTCAAGATAATGCCCTGGGCATCTCACATGACCTGGAAGTTGATGGAGGGGAAGCCCTTGCGGTTTATGTAGACCCTACCCTGCTCATCAGGTGGTGCTTTGATGTGTATGTGCGAGCAGTCTATAGCACCCACTACCTCAGGGTATTCTGCTATTTGGTGGAAGAGACCCATATTGCTGGACAATGCCTCATGGGTGTTGAGGAAATATATATGCTCATCTGCATGTGCTGACATGGCATCCAGGAACTGGTGAAGTACCCTGGATGCTGATATCTGTGAGATCCCCATGATATCCCCAGTTGGCCTTTGGAAGGTACCTGTGGCTGGTATTCTTAACCATACACATGCCTTGGTATCCACTGGGATGGGTTCCCCTCTGTTGGTTCTGTGTGTGAGGCATGGCTGGCACAGCTCAACAATTTGCTGTAAAATGTCCCTGTCCACCCTATAGTGTTCCACTATCTCCAGCTCATGTAGCCCCTGGTAGGTTACCCTGGGTCTGTACACTCTTCTCCTCCTCCTCACTGTGGGTTGATCATCAGCATTCACATCCTCACCACCCTCAGTCTCTTCCACATATTGATGTATGAGAGCAACAGCAGCCCCAAACATTTTGTTAGTTTTGTCAGATAAAATTTTGTCTGTGTACACCGGTGGTGTAGAGTTTGTGGGAAAAACCAGAGTGAAAGATGTTTGCATAGTTTATAGTAGTGTGCTGGGCTGGGATGCTGCCTGTGTAATTGGCTGATTCTGATACATTTCACCTGCCAGCTATGCTAGTTCTCCTTGATCACCTTCCTACTGCTGGTTTCCCCTTCCCATTGCCTTCCCATTTAAGCCCCGAGGCATGCCGTGCATACCTTGTACTCAAGATGTGAACAGAGCTGCTATTTCCTGTGGTTTTTTTTGTTTGTTTAAAACCCGGTGCGCACCGTGTACACCTGTTTAGGCAATGTAAACACTGCTATGCAGCCTCAGACACACACCCCTTCCTTAGCTGTGCTTAGCTAAGGGCAAATATGGGTGACAGAGCTCTAATAAGCTTACAGCATGCATGACACTCCCCCTTATGAGGTCATCTACCTCTTATACTTATACCATGGTGTTGCTGCACCTAAATGGTTGGGTGCAAGCTAACACTGAGAGAAAATCTGTGATTCAGTATCTGTCCCCTCATTTGCATAAACTAGAATGCTAATTCATAGTTACCATATTCACACTGAGTCTTCCCCCTTAGCAACCACTATTCCCTGGTATTGTTGTCTTATGCATGCCATTGACTATCATGGCAAAATGCTGATTTGGGTTTAGAAGCTTATTTCCAACTTTTTTTCTTTCCATTTGTGCACCACTGCCCTATGCTTAAACGGCCAAAATCGGCCAAAAAAAACTAAGTTTTTTTTTATAATTTTGCAGCTATTTCCCATGCCAATGGCCATATATTTGGTCATTGGCATGCCTACTACATTGGATACATGCTTTCTTTGGAGCTGTCATGCCTCCGTTTTGTAATTTGCAGAAATGTACACGGTTAATAACCAAATACATTTCTGCAGGTTACACTATTCCTGCACAGATGCTTGCCTGCTTCCTGGATTACTAATTCACCTCATTTGCATGGTTTTCACCAGCAAATGGGGTAATTAGCATATAGCAGTGGTGTCTGCGCAGGAAAAGTGTAGGAGTGCTCGTGCACGTCTTGGGAGCTCGTTCCTGGATCACTCATCAGCCATATTGTGTGCAGCAGCTCTTACACTATTCCTGCACACTGTGCAGAGCTTGCTGAATCCTGGGGAAGGACATTTTCAAAAACGTACAAATGGAAAACATGTGTTCATAAGATTTAGTATAATGTTTTGTCTTTCGGCTTTTCCCAGTTAGGGGTCGCCACAGCGGAACTCCGGTCCACTAATGATTGGTAGTTGACTTTTACGTGCCGAGTTACCAGCCCTGATGCACAACCTTCAATGAAGGTATGCCCATTCATGCATGTCTGCACGCAGAAGACACTCTAGCTGAGAATCGAACCAGACAGCGTCTTACTGTGAGGCAACAATGCTACCGCAGCACCACCACCAAACAAGAAAATGGGCTTTTCTTGACACTAAGTGAAAACAGTGAAACAATAAAATATGCAAGTTACATTGCTAGTAAGAAATTCTGAGAAATTGTAAGCAAAATGTTGAATTTAAACAAAATACAATTGCAGAGTGTAAGACTGTGTCTGAAGATATGTTCAGAGTATTGAGGTTATTAGTTACTGAGCAAAGAGCTGGGCGCAAATTGTAAATATATTCAGGCCACTAGATGAAGCCAGTGTGTCAGAAGGTATATTGCATATATTTGCAAAAGTAAACACAAAATCATTTCTTAGATCTCAGCAAAGTATTATAATTATTCAGTTGTTTGGCTTAAAGACACTAGGAATGGTAAAATGAATTCACAGCATGAAAACAAGTATGTGTAAACAGACACTGTCACACAGTGAAAGAAATATCTTGAATGCTCTGTAGAGATAGAACAATGATTTCCTGCATGCATATGCTGATTTATTTACAGAAATTAGAATTTTGCCAGAAGAATAGCCTACAAAAATCAAACCTGGTGTTATACCAGCATCTCGTGTTGTAGGAAAGTATAAAAACACTGAATAAAACAGAGTAAAAACTGAAGTAAGTGAAAAACTGAGATATCAGTAAGAAGTGATTAGAGCCAATAAACCAGATACATAAAATGCTCCTTGTTATAAGGAAAGATAATATTCACATTTACATTTATATGCGTAAACTTTTGTTAGTTCAACTGTATCTGTCTTCAGGGCCTAAGGCCACTAAGGAACACAGAGTTCTTTAGATGCCTATTAAATACATACATCCCAATCCAGTTATTTAGAGTTACTTAAAAGTGTTGGTAATCTTACTGAAAGTTTACTGCCTATTGAAAGGCAATTCCAAAGTCTAGTATTGGTAAGCATAATGAAATTCTCCCTTTTCCATGTTTTGTTTTCAAAAACCACAAAATGCATATTGGAATTCTCAGTCAACCTGGATGTCACACATTTCTCCAACCCAAATAGTACTTGTAGGAAAGGATTGTTAAGAATTCTATATGTTAGATGTGATTTGCCTCTTAGTGACCCAGGTGATAAACTACATATGTTTACCTTGGCTAACATCTCTGAGTAAACAAGATCTTTCAACTAACAAATGCTACTAATAAATGTTCTTTGTACCTGTTTTAACAGCTTTGCATTCATAAGCTTGATGGCACAAAATGTACAGTCACATTCTAAGATAAGTCACACTAGTGATTTAAATAGACTACTGACCCATGAGATCTGCAAAAAGTGGTTAAAAGGCAACATTGTTTCAACAAAGCCAGAAGGTAAGTTCCTTTCAGTACCAGATGTAAATCAGGGATTTTAGAAGAAAAAAACTCATAAGCACTGTTACAGATCTTGCATATTTAATGTACCACTATGACTGTATCTATTCTTCAGTCTTCAATGTGATATTTCTTCAGTATCAGAGCTGTTCCAAAACACTGCACAGGTAACAGATGGCCTAAATGTGGTATAAGCATAACTGATAATCTATGACTGTGGATTCAGACACAAGTACAGTATAACAATAGACTGAAACAGTTGCTAAAAAAATAAGAACGTAAAACTTTAAGCTAAATAAGAATGAATGTATAATAAGTGTGACAAGTCTGAAATGCATGGGTCACATACGTCTCAACTGCACAGATTTTCGCAGAGTGTCCAGATTTTTGCCTCATAATTTTGGTCTATTTTTCATACAATTGTGGTTTTCTGGCAAATTAGTGGCAAATCATTTACGACTGAAGTTAAAAAAATAATGACAGACATTTGAGTTTCAGAATTCATACCATTCAGAAAATTCATGACAATGAAAAACGTTTTATTCTATCAACTTTCTAAGTTTGTAAGAGCAATATTTAAAAATTGTTCCTATTTTGGGGCCTTTGTCCAGATTGCTTGCTCTAAGAGGTTGAGAGGTATGATGGGTCATATTTTAACATAAAATGGATTGAGGTCTGATGCAGGAAAAAAAATACTACAGTCATAAAGCCAGCAGGACTATACAAAGGTTTCTAGGAATGATGTAGTGTCATGCAAATATTTGCCTGACATGTCTGAGATAACCAAGTCTCTAAGAAAGCTGCTCAAGCTGAATGTAGCCTGGAAATGCAACAATAAACAGAAAAGGAGTTATGAAATGCTCTGGTGACTTAGTTACAGATGTAGAAACATTAAAATATTCTTCTTCTTTCAGCTTTTCCTGGTTAAGGGTCACCACAGCGGATCACCTGTCCACTCAGATTGGCAGTGGAGTTTTTACAGTGTCAAGTTGCCAGCCCGGCACCCAACCTTCTACTGAAGGCACACACATACATGCACTCACACCTAGGGCCAATCCCAGTTGTGTTGCAAATAGATGTCAGAATGTTCGAGGAGCTGTAATCTGCAAGAACATGCCAGCTTCCAATGGGTTAAAAGCATGTACAGATGCACAAAACAGATATGGCCAGATAGAAAACAAATTGCTAGCTATAGTGCATTGGTGTGATAAACTCTGTAAATTATCTGTAAAAAAAAAGTTCAGGTGCCGCAGATTACAAAGTCTGGAAATGCATATTAAGAAAGTCTTTGTGCAATGTATCTCCAAGGTTGCAGGATACACATATCACATCCTGGAATAGTAAAGTGCAAAGAAAAAGTAAGAAATATAATGTACTGAGCAGGAATGTTGACTGACTTTGAAAAAGTAATACAGTGCTGAATCACCTGCAGTGCATGCTATAACAATAGTCCAAAGGAAAATATACTAACATACTCAGTGCCTAATTTTCCATTGGGCACCAAATTGTTCCAGTTCAAAGAAGGAATGTATGTTATATATTTATACTATTATTCCATATACTATGCTGTAATCTGATACAACAAATGCAAGCATGATTAATGCAGTAATGCCTATATTTTTGAGACAGGAATATTTGATGTTAGCATATCAAAACATGCTTGCAATACAAAGTGTGAAATTCAATTTGTGAATGAAAGGGAATTCAGATGTATAATTCCCAATGTAAACCATCCACAATCCAATGGATAAGTGAAGATGATTATCTAAACAGTAAAAAATCTTATGAGAAAGAGTTATCACAAACACTATTATGATTATCATCGCACAGTTTTGGAATCTATAAGTATTTCATTGCAGAAATTAACAGCTTCTAAAATCTTTGCTTTTTGAGGTGACATCTGTTATTTTATCCATCATACAACATAAGGGTCTATATGTTGGCCTTTAAGTTTATTTACAATTGTGGCATGAGAAATACTGTCAAAGACCTTGGCCAGATGCAGGTATGCAGTATATACTGCATGGCAACTATTTATCTAAATATATATGGAATTAGATAAATAGAGATATAGATTTCATATGTGTGTGCACGTGTGTGTGTGTGTGTGTGTGTGTGTGTGTGTGTGTGTGTGTGTGTGTGTGTGTGTGTGTGTGTGTGTGTGTGTAAGGCAGTGTATTGACTTTCCCTTTAGTTGACCTGCTAACTGTGAATTCAGTCAGCTATACAAACTCCGTGGTGCACAACTGCAGACAAAATAGAACACCCAGAAATGGTAAAAAATGCTTCATGCAAGTGCATTCCTGAGTGCAGCTGAATAATGTAAAAGCATCTGACACTTGTATACTTTAATGGTCGACTCTGAGTAGTGAGTTGTGATGCAGCAACTATGCACTGGGGTACTATCAGAAAAAGAATGGGTAAAATAAATACAAAAAAAACATCATTAAATATGCATGGCTATGAAGTTATTATACCAAATTATGCAAAATGCTAGTTAATATGTCCATGATAATCCAAATAAATGCCCACTGAGCATAATGGACCTGAGCATTCATAGCAAAATGATGAAACAAAATATTTTATTTATACACATGAAGAATACGTTTGACTGGTTTAAATGATTCACCAATTGATTTGGCGATTTTCTTATGATGTTCAATAAGGAAGTCAAAAAATTTGTGTTACATAATCCTTCATATGTTTTCGAAGACCACATAGCACTGTTATTTGCAAATTGTTTAAGATAATAAGGCATCAGATATATCAACTTAAAGTGTTATATAAAATAATTAAAATAAATAAGAGAAATGGCTAAAGTAATGCCTACCTTTAAGAAAATTGGTAGCAGTGACTTAAAAAATATTGATGACAGAGTAAATTAGTTTAACACCTGCATTATGTAAGTTATTAGAAAGCATCATTACTAGAAGAGTAGTAAACTCTAAGGCACAAATATAAACTAAGCCACTATACAATTAAAACAACAATTCTAGTACATGCAGCTCATGGATTATATTCCAAATCTCAGGAGAATATAGTCAAGTTCATACATAAGAACCTTGATACTATCAAGGCTTGTGCTCCCATAGAGTCAACAGCACCTCAGAACAGCAATGGAAGTATACAGTTGGCTTTGAAAGCTGTAACACTTTTTGCTACCACACACGCACAATTAAAGTGTGGCACCACAGTGTCAAACAGCTTTTAAGGCGGGAAGATGATAAGAAGTGCACTTTGCTTCTGGCTGCTGTTTGTTAGGCAACATAAAGGGCCTGACTGCTTTTAAAGCTTGCCAGACACTTTTTCCCCCTACACTTTTTTAACTTGTATCATCCGGGAGCAGTGAAAACCCCCAAGAAATTAGAAAGCATAATGAGTGATCATACATGTTTGCTAATTCTCAAAATGGAATAAAGAAGTTTTCATCTAGAGTTTCATTCTCAAGGTGAATTTTGTGAATCCATTTCTCAAACACATTAACAAGTTGGCTATGATCAGTAACGTATATTATCCACTATTGCTGAAATGACAGTTGAATTTCTCAAGTGACTGACACACCTTAGAAATGAAGAGGAATATAAATAAATCAAAACCAAAAAGCCCAGGCAGGCAGCCACACAAAAGACCACTGGAGGGATGAAAGCAGTAAATCTACTTTTTAAAGTTCAATAAACTAGTAAAAGAAATGGCACTTTGGTCTTTTGTGTGAATGCCTGCCTGGGCATTTCCGTTTTGGTTTTAAGTACAGATTTTTGCCTGGGCTACTACAGTTTGTATTTGTTATTAGAATATAAATTAATGCAGAAGCTTGGAAATGCTGTACTTGCTCTTGCTTTGTAGAAGAAATGTGAAATGTTTTATACAGTGTTAGGAGGCTTTGAAATACTCCAGCAGGACCATGATAAATCAGCCATAATTTATCCCATGGATATTTTAACAGAACTAAGATGAAATCTTCTAATTAGATGGTGTAATGAACAATTTCTGCAAAAGCAGATATGTTATTGTGATGTTTCTCACTTTTCATTCTGCTAAGGAAAGAGAAAGAAAAGTGTAGATCAATGTGTGTATGTGTGTGTGTGTGTGTGTGTGTGTGTGTGTGTGTGTGTGTGTGTGTACCTCTAAGAAGACTGCACAAGTGTATAAGTACTGAGCATATGTAAGCCTGACTGCCATTTTCTAGTAAGCTGTTGAGATGCAAGCATGTATGATTGTAAGGTCTGTCTGGTAATCAGTTCATTTATATTTTATGATGCTGCTATCCATCCTAATGTGTTTCTATGTATTAAGCATCTAAACAAAATACCATGCCTACTTGTCATCTATGTTAGGGAGGGATGAGTGACATGGCATCAGAACTGGCATGTCTAAAATGATATGGTGTTAAAGGAAGCATGGGCAAAATTACTTGTTGCAAGAAAGAGCTCCAGTTTCTTCAATTTGAGTCTGTGAGGCACCCAGTTGGTACTGGAGGAATATAAAGGAGTGGATCATCCCTACTGCACGTATAATACACAAAACAGGTCAGAAATGAATTTCAGATGTTAAAACTTTTTCAAATAATTTATTTGCAAAATATGAAACGAGGCATACAGAATGCTCTAAACGATGTTCAAATAAACCGATATGGCCGATATTGATAAAAATAGTCGAATTACTAAGGAAAATGTTTGAAATAAGGTCCTAATTTCATAAAATGAATAAAGTAAGAGGAAACAACTGCATTTTTTTCACTAAGCATGTATTTTTCGCATTAAAGATATCCGAGTTATCAGTAGTATATGAAGGGTTTGCATGTTTGTGTAGTATTACAGTACAGTTATTTTGCAAAATACAGCCATTACAGAGCATATTTCATAAAATACAGTACTTAAAAGAGTTTATTGTGCATTTGAATGTTATTACCAGCACACAGAACAGTTTGTTCACACATAATTACAAGGGCCATATTTTCAGTGTGTTTGTGCATACTTTGTGGGTACGGCAGACGGATTTCAAAAACCCAGTGCACTTGTGTTTGACAATGATATTGCAGAGAACTGGAGAATGTTTAAGCAAGAGTATGACATTTTCATACAGGCTGCATTTTCTGACAAAGATGACCATACAAAGGCATTTATTCTGCTTAACTTAGCTGGGTCAGAAGCCATTGAAAGGGAGTGTTCATTAGTGTATGCACCTGCTATCTATGCAGGAGAGGGATAAAACCATCATATTGTTGTACCAGCTGAGTCAAGGGAGGACCTCGAGTGCTTAAAATGTAAATTTAGAGAAATGTGTAACCCCCAGACAAATGTGCCAATGGAAAGGCATTTATTTTATACAAGGGATCAAAAGCCTGGTGAAACTTTTGCAGCATATATAACTGACTTGAGAAACAGAGCTAAAATGTGCAGATTTGGTGATTTAAGGGATGAGCTGATAAAAGCCAGACGTGTGTGGTATTAAAGATGATGCTGGGAGAAAGATTTTGCTTTGTGACAGTAATTTAACTTTGAATGAGGCCATTGATATTTGCCCAATATATGAGCTCACAGAAAGGCACATAAATATGCTTACAAGTGAGAGATGCATGCTTCCAGTAACTTCTAGAGCTCATGTTGATGGTACGCAGTACATTGTTAAAAGAAACAGGCCCAAGCACATGGCAGCAACTGTAGCCCCTGCAGCACCCACTGGTAAACCCTAGAGCTTTCCAGCACATTCCAGAGTCTGCATAGTCTCAGTGAAGCATAAGAGTGAGTCAGCAGGCATGGACCCCCACCTAGTTTCATTACCAACTGTCGGAATTGTGGTGGAAATCATGAATCTAAAAGGGAAAAATGTTTAGCTTTTGGTCAGCAATGCCACAAATGCAATAAGTGGAATCATTTTAAGAGGTTTTGTAAATCAAAAGGCCCATATTATTTTATTAAAAGGGAACATTTCAAGAAATTAGTTGATTAATTAGAAAGCTGCAACCCTACTCTTTATGTTGATGGTGTTTCAGCTCTTCATGGAACAATTAAGGTAGTTGATTTATGGGCAAAGAATGAAGTTTTTGTACAGTTCGGATAAATGGAAAACCCATAGAGCTCAAAGCTGATACAGGTTCTAAGTGCAATGTTATGTCAGCAGCAACATTTGATAGAGTGTGTCATGGTGAAAGGCTTGATTTAGCAAAATGTGTGAAGCTTGTTACTTACGGTGGTGAAGAAATGTAGACTGAAGGCTCAGTAGTGCTTTCATATTACTCTGCTGGGAGATGTTGCAACTTGTTATTTTATGTGGTTAAGAGGCGCACCCAGTCATTACTAGGGCTCAGACACAGTTTGAAAATGGGACTGCTTTCATTTAATAAGGAAGTCCATCAAGTTAATTTAAAAGACCACTACTCTAACTTCACACAGTACATCTTTTCTACCTATGCTGATCTTTTCAAAAACAAACTATGGAAGCTTCCAGTTGTCTGATCCATAAAGTTAGACCCAGATGTCAGTCCAGTTATCAGGCCAGCTTGGAAAGTTTCAATAGCTATGCAGGACAGAGTCAAAGCTGAGCAAGATAAAATGGTGTGACAAGGTGTGATTTGTCTAGTTGATGAACCAAATGAATGGGTATCTTCCATGGTGGTAGCTCATAAGAAACCTCAGATGACATCAGAATATGTAATGATCCCGGAGATTTGAACAAAGCACTCAAAAGATCTCATCATCCAATGCGCACAGTCGAAGAAGTCGCAGCTCTGATGCCAAATGAAACTGTTTTTTTTCTGTCTTAGATTCAAAGAGTTCATTTTGGCAAATTCAGCTTGATAAGAAATCATCATTGCTAGCCAAGTTCAGTACTCTGTTTGGAAGGTACAGATTTTTGAGAATGCCATTTGGAATAAATTCTGCAAGTAAAGTCTTTCAGTGTGCAATGGAGCAACTTTTTTCTGGGTATCCTTGTGCTATTATAGTAGACAATATACTAGTAGGAGGTAATGGTGAAGCTGAGCATGACAGAAACCTCAGAAAAATTCTAGAAATGGCACATCAAGTGAATCTTAAGCTCATTCACAGGAATGCAAATTCAGGCTACAAGAGGTTACTTATGTTGGTCATTTCTTTACTAGCTCAGACCTACAACCAGACCCTTCTAAGCAAGCAGCCATTCTTGAGATGCCAGCTCCAAACAATGCTCTAGCCCTGCAATGTTTTCATGGCATGGTTAAATATCTAGACAAGTTCATTCCAGACTTGAGACAACTATCAGCACTACTCAGAGAGCTGACACGTAAAGCTGTATATTTCTCTTGGTTAGAGTAATGCCAAAGAGCATTTGATGTCCTGAAACAGAGAATTGCTAGTCCACCAACTCTCAGGTACTACGATGTTCATAAACCAGTTACTCTTTCATGTGATGCTTCAAAATTTGGTCTTGGTGCAGTCATTCTACAAGAGGGTCAACCTGTTGCCTATGCATCGAGAACTCTTACCCAAACTGAAATGCAGTATGCTCAGATGAGAAAGAGCTTTGTCAATTGTGTTTGCATGTTTGAAGTTCCATGATTATGTTTATGGTAGACCTATCCAGATCGAAACAGTCTACCAACCTCTAGTCACTATCTTGATAAAGCCAAAGCATTCAGCTCCAGCCAAACTGCAGTGCATGATGTTAAGATTGCAGAAGTACAATTTCAGTCTTGTCTACAAGAAAGATAAACTTCTTTATCTTACAAATACATTATCTAGCTCACCCAGAAACACCACAGAACAGCACAAGAATGAGAACCTTGATTTTGAAGTCATGGAAGTGAGATATTGTTCTTCCACATGTCTTGATAAGCTGAGAGATCACACAGCTACAGATCCAGTTTTACAAAGGCTCAACCACTTTATCATTCAAGGATGGTTGACAAAGCAAACTAGTTTACCTCAAGAAGTGCAACGTTATTTTCCATACAGAGATGAGATTTTATCTGATAATGGTATCATTATGAAAGGTCCGAAAGTAATTGTTCCAAAGTACTTGCAAAAAAAGTACATTACTATCTTGCATCGTGGTCACCCAGGAACTGACTACCAAAAGAAAGGTGAGATAACTAGCATTTTTGCCTTCTATTTCACAAGACATTGAAAGAGTACTTTCATCTTGTTCTGTGTGTAACAGTACTAAGCCACATCAACAGAAGGAACCACTTCAGCTAAACCAGATTCCTGACCTACCTTGGTCAACAGTAGCCACTGACATTTTCAAATGGAATAGTCAACATTATTTGATGTTAGTAGACTCTAACTCCAATTGGTTTGAGATTGACCTACTTCCTAACCTAGCATCCAGTACTGTCATTACTAAGATGAAGCATCATTTTGCAGCCCATGGTAGTCTGCACAAAGTTATTTCTGACAATGGCACACAGTTTACAAGCCAACAGTTCAAAAGATTTGCCGAAGAATGGGACTTTACTCATGTCACGAGCAGCCCTGAGTATCCGCAGTCAAATGGTGTGGCAGAACATGCAGTTTAAAGTGCAAAATGGTTACTAGAGAAGTCAAAATGAGATAATAGTGATGTTTTCCTGAATCTCTTGAATCTCAGAAACATTCCTCGTGATAAACATCTTGGTTCACCTCCTCAGAGACTTCTGTCCTGACAAACCAGAACCACATTACTGATCAGTAGTCAATTGTTGGTTCCATATGTCAAGAACAACCGGCCAGTGAAAACTAATCTGTTGAAGAAGCATTTAACCCAGAACACCTACTACGATAAGACCAGCAAACTGCTCAATCCATTACAAGAAGAAGTGGTAAGGATGCGAACGTCCAAAGGTTATGATTAGATTGGAGTCATGAAGAATATTTGCCCAGAGCTGAGATTGTACATTGTGGCATCACAAGGAGCAGAGTTTAGGCAGAATTGGAAACATTTTATGACAGTGTCCAAGCCTATACCACAGCACATAGCTTCTGAGAAAGACTCTTTATCTCAGAGTGAATTGCCTAATGTTCCAGTTCCAGAGGAAGTTCCAGTGATGAATCCAGAAGTTCCTGATACAAGTTGCTCACCAAAGACTGTCCCTGTTGCTAAAACCAGTCTTGATTGTTATGTTACCAGATCCAGTCATATTTCCAGAGAATGTAATAGATACACGGCATCCTGAACATGAACATTGTGTTTGTTTCTAATGTCTATAATAATGCATGTCTAACTCCAATGTTGTTTTTACTAAGGGCAATCTTTTTAAGAGGGAGGATGTAGATCAATGTGTGTGCATGTACCTTTAAGAAGCTATCCAAGGGCTTGCACTAGTGTATAAATACTGATCACATGTGATTCTGACTGCCATTTTGTAGTAAGCTGTTGAGATGTAAGCATATATGTATGTAAGACCTGTCTGTTAATCAGTTTGTTTGTATTTTATGATGCTGCTATCCATCCTGATGTGTTTCTATGTATTAAAGCATCTAAACGAAATTCCACGCCTGCTTGTCATCTATGCTAGAGAAGAACAAGCAACAAGAAGGAAATGCCACTTTGATTCTGCATACATATTCAATGTGGAACTGGAAAAAGAGTATAAAAACTATGTTACATCAGCAAAGCCAGCTCTGGATTCATGCCACAGTCTGCATGAAGTAAACAAACAAAAAAGTGAAATATTCTGCAGAGTTGAACTACTGGTTCTTCACTTATTTTTCTGGGCACATGTTCAAAATATAATGGCTACAATAATGTACAATTATTTCTGTACAAAATATGAGCCAGTCTCCATTTTGGATGGATCTTCGGGACCGTATCAGTGTATCAACAGCAAATTTGCCAGAAGGCATTAGTTTGAAGCATACCTCTCAATTATACAGATTTTTGCAGAATATCCAGATTTTTGCCTCATATTTTTGGTCCATTTTTCAAAAAATTGTGGTTTTCTGGCAAATTAGTGTCAAATCATTGAAGACTGAAGTTAGAAAATAATGACAGACATTTTGGGTTTCAGACTTCATACCCTTCAGAAAATTTGTGCTAATACAAAAAATGTTATTCTATCAACTTTCTAAATTTGTAAGAGCAATATTTAAAAATTGTCCCTATTTCTGGGCCTTTGACACACTTTTATTTATGGCTTTGTCCAGATTTCTTGCTCTAAGGTTATGGTGAAGAAAAACTGCCAAAACAACTTTTAATAATAGTAGAGTTTTCTCTTTTCTACACTGTGGTGCAAACTTTGAGTGTGTACATATAAGCTCAAGGGGTGTGGGGGGTGTCCCCCAACATGGGGAGTGCTCGGGGAGTTTGTCCTCTGCAAAAATGTATATACACATATACATTTTATATACACACACACACACATATATATATATATATATATATATATATATATATATATATATATATATATATATATACACACACACACACACACACACACACACACACACACACACACACACACACACACACACACACACACACACACAGCTCTGGGGTTCACTGAAAGTTTCTGTGTACTGGCATTCAGTAGATTTGCTGTCAATCAATAAACATGCTTCCAGATTCTGTTGCCTCCAGGCTGTAAGTGATTTTGCATGTAGACTACAGAGCTCATTGTAGCACTGCATTATTTATAACAGAGAAAATAATGAGAAAATATATGCGTTGTATCAATATGCGTCCAATGAAGAAATTGCACCAAAAATACAGCAAGTGCAGAAATGCTCCCTAATAATTAAGTTATGTGCGAAACTTGCATATCAAAACTGACAAAATTATGACTAAAGATGGCCCACTAAGTTGAAAAGCACACATTTTATGCAACATGCTGAGTTCCAAAAACATTAATAAATACTTATTACTCTGTGTAAAACAGAATCCCTCTAACAGACCTTGGACAAACTATTTATGACAGCATGTGTAGTGACACATGACTGAGGTTATCAGCAACGTACCACAGGAATTAGTGCTGTGGTGTGCATATTGTTCAATATTTTAGAGGAACAATCAAATATTACCTGCCAGATCAGCTGATAATATTAAATTTAGCACCAGAATCTTCAGCATAACTGATGTCAATGACCTAGAGATTTAATTCTACATACTAACTTTCTTTAACTGGATTATGATTTATTAGCAAAGACCATCTGCATGACACTTTTTCAATAATGGCCATGATTATCTCTATGTGCATTATATTTTCATCTTTCAAAGCAAACCATTAGTTAAAACCTTGAAAACACTAAGTAATACTAACTTCACTTTTGTGCACAATGCAGGGTACATGAGGAATTGTGCATAAATGTGTGACCTACTAATTATGAAATCTAGATTTGAAATTCTGATACTACCTCACACAACAGCTACTTGATTAGTCCTAGAATACAATTCTTCCTTTTGTAGCTATAGAGGGAGGGATATTGCATTTCCAGAAATAATTCAACAATTTTTTACTAGACTCAGCTAAGAAGTTAGACTCCCTTCCTATGAGCACAGGATAAAAGGCTTGTCTTTGAGTTACAGATTTCTTGTCTTTGAGTTACAGATGTCTCAGAGGCCGTCTTCTTTAAGTCCTTTCTACTGACTAAATTGTTTGAACAGATAAGTTGTAAGTTAAAATGGTTCTCTTATGGAACAGTAAGACCTCAAGATGCGAGACCTGACACTTCAAAAATTGAGGTGTGGTTCAGCAAAAAAAAAAAATCTCTGCTAAAACTTTACAGCATTTTTGCAGGCAAACATGGGGTTCCTCAGCCTTACACCAATGCTACTTACAAATAATAATTCAAAGATCACTGTACCAAGGAATAGTGTGAAGATGCAAAGAAATTGCAATTAGTATATATACCACTTATCTGTACTTAAATTCTTGCTATTCTGAAGATCGCAATTATTCTCCTTGAACATTCAAAGCTACCCATTTTAAAACATATATCTGGAATACTAGAAACAAAGGACTTTTCTTTATAATGGTTATCTACAACACTTGAGCAAAAAGATAATCCCCTAGAGTTAATAAAATCTGGGTAGGCATAGTGTAGAGCCTACATAGAGTGTTACCATGTCCATGTACATGGTTCCCCCTCAGCAGCACATCATGCATATTAATCATGGTGCATTACTGAGGGAGAGTCATGGGACACAGTTATGAAATGGGTGTAGGGAGTGTAGTGCTAACTGTGTCTGCAGATGAGTAACACACTCCCTGCACTGTCCAATTGTATTATAGTAACTTTAATTTAATTTTTTTTTAAAAGCATGTTTGCGCAGTGTGGCATGGAGCGAAGCAGTGCTAAGAGGTGCTGAGACACCTGCCAGACATCTAAAAATAGAAACTGGATATATTTAATTAGTCATTAAAGGTCAAGTTTAAGATTAGCTGTGCAGGTTTTCTCGGCGCTCAGCACTGTTTCAAGGTAGCTCAGAGGTATATGTAAAGGTATAGCAAAATTTCAAATATCGACATAGGTAAATGGTTACAGTTACAGCTTCATGTGCAGGGTTTGAATACATGAAAAATAATACAAATTATGCAAATTATTTTTAAATATTGGCCTGTTGCACTCAGCTAAGCTCTGCCAACACCTGCTAAGCACCACATAAATGCAATAATGGCTGAAATTGTTTATGCACTGCTAGGCTCTGCTTAGCTGACTTGTGCACTGTTAAGCACAGCTAAGCATATGGGTTTTAGCACTACTCAGCTCAGCTGTGCTGATTTGCATGCTGCTAAGCAAGGCACTGCATTTTTAAATATTGCCCAATGGAGTGTAAGGGTGGGAAAATAGGCATTATTAAGCGCAATAGATGGGAATACAGCATAATCTGCTTGAGTTCTGTCTCTAAAGGATTCAATGTCAGGCGTTAGAGAGGGTTCACACTTTCAGGTGCAATGGTGGGGCATTCAGGATTCCAAGGTCATGGTCAGACTCCTTGTCAAAAACCATGAGGGCTGGCTGATGCAGGGAGGTTACCAGGGCTCAGAGTGTAAGGCAAAGGCCTGGGACTGGCTGGAAAGGGACCTCACCAAGTGGTATCCTCCATACAAATGAGCAGTATTATCACCACCATGATGACCTGAAAAGATGGAAGGGGCTCTCTTGGACACCTGAGTCGAAGAATTCTGTGCTGGGAATGTCCCACATGTATGTAAGTACCATTACCTGTATTTCACCAATATCTAATCTTGAATGTCTGCTAAAATGGTATGCATAATGGTGTGCTTCTCTCCCAACAGCTGAAAAGGACAGAGCTTGCAACATCAAAGCACATGCCAGGTGCTTGGCCAGGTTGCGCCGTGAGTGTGGTGAGTACAGATGTAGTTTGCTATCTATAGTCAAATAAGCAAGACAGAGTAAAGCATTAACTCTGATTAGGTATATACAGAAAAGAATGTATTACAATGAATGTGGATTTAAACCTGTACTGCAAGAAATTCATACTACCAACTGTAGTGCGATAAGCAGTGAAGACTAAAGCATTAACCATAATAAAGTATATGCAATAAACGTTTGTACTACAATAACTGTGGAATTACAGCTGTGTTGAAACACCTGGATAATGACAACTGTCGTGCAATAAAAACATGAAAGTCTACCAGTAACTGATTGAAGGTTTCCCTAATAAAGAATATTGTGCAATGACTGTGGACATAGGGCTGTTTTGCAAGATATCAGTCATTAAATCTCTTCTGCAATAAAAACACAAAATAGGATCAGTACCTTCATGAAGGTATATCTAATAAAGTCTGCTGTGCAATAGGGCTGTTTTGCATGCAATCAATTGTTAAAACTGTTTTGCAATAAAAACATGAAATAATATCAGTACCTGCATGGAGGTAGATCTACTAAAGTCTGTATTGCAATGAGTGTAGGTTCAGAGCTGTTTTGTAAGAAATGACTTATGACAACTGGTCTGCAATGACACATGGACTAATGGCAATAACACCAAGGTAAATTGTGTACAGCAGGATTGTCTTGTTGTCACCATTGCATGTCAGCTACAAGCCTTCAGGCTGTGAGGTACGGTGCTACACTCAGGTATAACAGTGTACTAGTTGTAGACTGTAAATAATAACCCATAATCAGATATTGTTTGTTGACTTCACAGATATTTCAACACACTAACAATGTATTGTGTACACCTGAATTCTATGTAGTAATGTAAATTTACCTAGTATATCTGTCATGCTTGAATGTCATGCATGTGTGTTCAACTGTCACTGCAGTCAAGTATAAAACTGTACCACTATTAGCAGGTCATATTTTGGTGCCAGATGAGCTCTAGGCAAATATCAGTCAGTCAGTAATCAGCAGTAACTCACTAGCTCAGTTTGCTAAATGCTGTATATGAAGTACATTTTTGCCACACACAGACTAGGGTTCGAATCCAGTGTTATGTAGCTCTAAATATTACAGTATCAGTCATGTAATGTTTACAGATATTCTCTCCACAGGAACTATGGGTAAATGGGTGAGGTACCCCATATTATGAGTACATTATTGCATATTTACATGTCACAGACTGTTACAATCATTACCAGGAATGTGGAAATCCAGCATAAAATACAGGAAATAAGTGTAATAATAAAATAATATAATAGAAATAAAATGTGTAAGCTTTGGTATGGCTGCATACCAGGAGTGTGTGTTAAAGGTTGCTGCAGTCAATTAATACATGCAGTGCAGATGTCCTCTGCAGTCACGGCTATTGCGATCTATCCCCATGCCTGCTAGGCAAGGCATGATAGATGTTTACTGTCTGTACTGTAAACATACATGTCTCTCAAGTGGCACGCTATCATGGAATTGAATTACTGTTGCATAAGTTTCTTAAATTGGAGCGGTAGCATTGTTGCCTCACAGCAAGAGGTTCCCCGGTTCAATTCTCATCTGGAGTGCCTTCTGTGCGGAGTCTGCATGTCCTACCTGCATTTGTGTGGGTTTCCTCCAGGTGCTCCAGTTTCCTCCCACATTACAAAGACATGCATCTGGAACGTTTCTTCCCGGACCTCTGTTGAAAATTGGCTTCATTCCAAGTCGGACTTTTCCAGTTAACAAATGTTAAATAAAAATAAATAAAATAAAAATCATTGACATGATTATGTAAATAACAAAGTAACACTACATCAACCCACAGTATACCTTGGTAGTTATAATAGGTACAAGTGATGTGCAAATTGTTCTGTGTAGTTGTGTACCGGCAGTTGTTACTGCTTGGCCCAGACTGTCCTATGTGGATAGTTTAAGAGGTATGTATGTGTTACAGCAGCTATAGGGCACTTTTACACATAAATAAAGGACAGACCTGTAGAGTAGATACCAGTAGTGTCATCAACTAAATAGCCTACAATGGTATTAATGGACTGTATTTCTCTCTTTCCCCACCCCTTATCTTCAAATATTTACTATTCTTATGCATTGGTTATGGTTTACTATTAATATATGTTGTTTCATAAACTTTATTTTGGGACATGTGTTGTATTATTGTTATGTATTAGAGTGATTGGTTATTAACATATCTTGTTGAATTACCTATTCTGTTGGTCATATGTAGTAACTTTTACTGGCATGCTGTTAATATACTGACTGTTCTGTTATTCATTGTTGTGTTTCAAATAATATGCATTGAAATGTTGTTGTGTCTTTCAGCTTTTCCCAGTTAGGGGTCACCACAGAGGAACTCCGGTCCGCTAATGATTGTCAGTAGATTTTTACGTGCCGAGTTGCCAGCCCTGACGCACAACCTTCAATGAAGGTACACCCATTCATGCATGTCTCCACACAGAAGATGCTCTAGCTGAGAATCGAACAGGACAACGTCTTACTGTGAGGCGACAACGCTACCGCAGCACCACCACCACCGTAGTCCAATATGCACTGAAATGTAATATGCCTTGAAATGTAATGGGGTTATTTTCAATGTTCTGGCATGCTGTTATTACTAACAGTGGTTTTGTTCATAACTAACTTAAATGTATTGCTTCACCTCCATAATCACAGCAAGTCAGGGTAGGCTAGTTCCTGCTGATTTGCCTACCCTACCTTAGCCAGCTGTGGCATCAGGTTTCAGCATGTCTGGAACCCGAGCCGGTGATGCCCCCTCTGCTGGCCCTGTACCACCATTGGGTGTAACCACTGCAGGGGATGGAGACCGCACCCCTTCTGGGAGCAGGGGCAGATGGGTGGTAGTCACCCAGGATAGACTACCACCCATGGTGTGCAGGATTGTTCATAAGATCTATGAACATCGCCCGCTCTGGATTGAGGGCAGACTCAACAACCTGGTGGGGCCAGGTGGCCCTGGCACCCAGCCTCCAGCACAGCCACCTTTGGAGCAGTGAAGGAGCAGTGTAGACTGCTGATGGGTGGAAACCTCAGTCATGTTGTGCCATCTGGAGACACATGCACTTTGGATTCCAGAACACCCTCTCCATTCAAGGTGTTTACCTCCCTCATCTGTCACACACCGCCCCATCTGCTGTCTTCTATGTCGGCAACTGCATCCTCATCTACTCAGCTTACCTCGCCATACGTAACTATATACCTTTCCCAACATTCCACTCTCTCCTTATTAAAAAAAAATATGGGCACATGTCCCACAAAAAAAAATCTCCCCATACATAGCTCTCCATTACACACACGTGTCCACTGGACACAACTAATTTGGGCCAGTTGGCTTGGCAACACATTTATGTTGTCCTCACCCCTCTCTCTGGGGTTTGAGAGTCCAAATTCATCCACAAAATCTGTCAAACTGCACAGCTGTCACTGTACAAGTAATAGAAAGCTATGGTCCTTCTCTACACCCTTCCTGCACATCCCTACCTGCCTTTTACTATGTTTTCCCTTGCTTGCCCCCATTTCTCCACTGTCCTATCACACCATTTTTCTTTTCTTTTTAAATTTTTAGAGCGGATTTACATAGAGCTAAGCAGAGCACTGCAACGTGCTGCACCACACAAACCTGCTTAAATGAGCTTTAAAGTGCCTTAATGATCCTATGTGTTTCTCGTAGTGTTAGGCACATGTAGAAATATTACCTCCCCTGCCATGTCTTGAACCCAGGCTGCTGTCAACTATATCCTACTGCAGTAACCCACTGGACCACACAGATCTTAATTAAAGCAGGTGTTTCCAGCAATACATATTAATTGCCACTGACAGACTGAAGTCAAACATAATGTGACAAATGGGAGTGTACCTAGGACTGTGATGCAGAAATATACCAGTAGACAGCTAAATAAATAATAATGGCAGTACATGAGGCCTGGGATAGCAGGTAAATGTTCCCTTTTATCTGCAACATCCTCAAACACACCTGCTAAGGCATCAGTGACAGAGTATATATGTTCAAATGGGACCCTGCTGAAGAACAACTACCTTTGAAAGTCATGCACATACTGATGGATGCAGATGTGTGTCACAGCCTGTATGTCAGCACATATATCTGGCAAAGACACCTGCTGCAGCACTAACTCAGTAGCTCAGTCTGTTAAATGCCTTGCATACAGAACATTTTTCCACACACAGTCCTGGGTTCGAATCCAGTTAGTTGCACTTCAATTACATTGTTGTGAACATAGCAAGTAATGACTGAGTCATGCAATTTTAATCCACATAGGTTACTACTACTAAATTATCAGCTACCCAGTTTTTCAAGTCACAGGCCTGCAGGTAGGGACACATTGCACATATTCATATAGCCTAACTGTATCTCGCCTACTACTATGCTATTGGCACTGTTGTATAAAAGATGTACCTTATGCACATGCCTCGATTGGGCTGTAATGGGTACCTTTACCCTGGCTCTGCTGTAACAACAGGGCTGACATAGCTGCCACAGTTGCACATACAGCTTGCAGGCCTCCAAAGTGTTCATACTCCTCCCCATTGTGTCCTAGGCTGACCATGCCTCCCAACCCTCTATAACAAGGGATCTGGACACAACCATACATAAGGGGGGTCAAAGGCCCAGAGATAGGTACATGTTTCACAGTTTGCCCCTACAAAGATAGTAAGTTAATAGAATAGCAGCTACTGCTTTACCATGCATAATCTGATGGGTATGAAGTGTGACACTCACATGTCTCTTACCCCTTTCTGACCTCAGTCCACAATGTTTGTCAGTGACCTGTTAGATGACCACACTGTCATGGGACACTGACCAAACATATGATGCAAAACTGGAGACATACGTCATACATCTCTACAGTGGACAATATTTGTACTTACCCTCTGTGATTCTGTAGTCTCCACACCTCAGTAAGGTCCAGCTCAAAAACTAAGAAAGGGGCCAAGGTCTACATGAAGGCCTTATATATTGCACTGTGGTGCCATGTCATTGGCTAATGATGGTGCAATTTAGCTGTTCTGGATGCAATTAGCAATTCTGAGCCACAGATTGATGCACAGGTAATTACCTATTAATGAGCATTACCTACAAAAGGCAAGCAACTGCTTACGGAGAACAGGTCTGTATGTGGTTTTACTCACACATACAGTGTATGTGCACAACATTTGCAAAGGAATGCTTCAAAAAAAGGAATACATCACTCCACCAGGTAATTACTACAGTTCCCCATAAAACAGGATGCAGATGAGAGGATGGAGGTATGGGGAATAGGGATTAAAACAGTAGGCTTGTATTAGATTTGTGAGAATGACATGTCAGTGATACTCTGCTGTCCAACACCTACAGGCATCCCTTTCAATTGTCCCTGCTTTGAATCACATGTCTGCTCTGTCCCTGTCCATCCCTCCTACAACAGTCAGCTATTGTAGTAAAGACAGTAGATTACATGTAAGACATAGTGACACTAAGTAAGGGTGTACACTTCTGTAACATCAAACTATGTACTGTAATTCACCTCCTCTCAGTCTGTCAATGTCAAACATAAATAGTCCCTGAATGTCCCTGATGTACTCTGGCTAAGTCCCTGTTTTGTGGACATTCATCCCCGTCTGATTCAGAGCTTTGCCTAACATACTTCTCAACCTATACAGTAAGAAATCAGAACAAAGCCATATTTAATGGGGGGGGGACAAAGGCCCAAACTCGGTGATAGAGTATACATACTGACCATACAAAGTAAGAATGTGATTAGAGTAACAGTTATTACTGTAGCATAAGTGTTGTCTGAGGGGTTTGATGGGTGACAGTTATAATCTGTGTTAGTTTTCTGACAGCAACCATCAATCAGTAGGCAACCATTTGCCAGATATCCACAAGTTTGTGCAAGAAGGACCACATCTACGAGGCAAACATGGTGACATTTGCAAACATCTGAATAGTTGAGAGGTATGATGCCTACAGGGAACATATACAACAGCAAGTTTGCATTGCTGTCTGTAATTGTGGTACACTGGTGTGGCTAGACTGTTCCCATATAGTTTTTGGAATAGCACACTGCTATTTGTCTGACAGTGGCCGTATCACAGTTTAGTGGGGATTTGCCCATAGGGGACACACCGCAGTACACTGCAGTGATGGCTGTAAAGACATACAGTAAAATCTGCCACAGCACACAGGGACATTACCTAGTATTGCTACTAGCTTGGTGATAGCCACACACACAGTGTGTTGCCAAACTGTGGGGTATGACGTGTGAGGGAGCAATGGATAGTGCAGGCCATTATGGGTGTGTAGGGTCTGTACATAGTGGACATCCACTTATCTGGTCCTGTAATGTGATCCCCCCTTGTGTGCTTTCAGGAACGATGTACCGATGAAGAGATCCTCCATTTTTATCTGCAGAAAATGATGCTATACTGGATGCCCTCAGCCTCAACCATCACATCCTACTGTCAAGGGGTCACCATAATCATTAACAGCGGGCAGCATTGTGGGCCGGCCTTGTGAGGGCTGTCAATCATATTGACCAACAAGACAGGACTTACGAGCAGGTTCGACTTTGGTGCCACATACATGGTTAATGCCGCATGTCAAAGGGCAGCTGCTGTCTCCAGGGATCATGATGCCACTGGTGGAGGCCCTGCAACAGAACAACCACTCTCAGCCACAGAGGAATTCCGGGTCATCCTAGGATCAGCCAACAGCTCCCAGTCAACCATCACACCATACATCCTGGAGGTGGGTGCCACAGCATTCACATCAGAGGAGCATCCAGGTAAGCTTATTGTGTTCTCTAGTATAATACACTAGCAGTCATTGTGGCAGGCTCTACAGACCAGTACATGAGTGTCAGGTCTATCTGCACTAGGGGGGGGGCTGGCATTTACCCACAATTGTGCGCACATACTCAGAATGTCAGCAATATAGCCATCTGGATATATGCACATATTACCTTGTAACACTGCAACATTTGGTATTGCTGACATATCTGTCAGGCATGGCCAGAGTTCATGGTCCTCTATCTGGTAAGTGTGATACTGTTGTTTTCCAGATCCGATATACTCTATGAATATTAAAGGCTGCAATTTTTCCTTATGCACAACTGTTGTGCTTAGCCAGAGTAGAATAATTGTATGTTCCATTTTGGAGCAGTTAACTACAGTGCATAGCCTAGGGAATGACAGATGTGTATTTGTACAAACATTAACATGTTTGCACTGATAGTTATGAGCAACTACGCAATCTGCTATATATGAGGCAATTACTCCAATGTGTCCATTCAAACACAATAGGGAGAAGGTACATGCCTGAAGCAGTGCTATTATAACTGGCATATCATTGTCAAGATAAGTGTACTGGGTTTTATGTATAGTTCTGTCACATACACTGTCAAATTGCATACCCCACAGGTGTATTGTACAGGCAATGTTACCCAGATGTAGGTGATGTGCATGTTATACAGGGCCTGGGTTGTCTGTGTAGGTTGTTGTGAGTGTGTGTGTTATGCATGGGATCAGAGATCAGGAGTTGTAAGACATGTAATGCAGTTGTGGATCCTCACCTGTGAGTCTGTGTGGATTACCATACATAATAATACAGGCAATAATGTACTGTGTTTGTCTTGCTTCTCACAGGTGAACAGGGGGGTTAGAATTTTCCCCCTCACAACTTGATATCAGTGTCTCATCAGACTCTGATGATGATGGTGGCCATAGTGAGGCACATGTGGGGTTGTCGGCTGAATCTGTCCACAGGTTGACATCCCTTTTCTGCCCCATTGTCCCCACACATAGTCAGTATGCCCACACATACCCAGTCACCAGACGCCACAGATATTGGACAGTCAGAGGGTGGCCACATAATACAGGTCAGTGAGAGAACTATGGCTTCAATGAGTGTAGACACTGGGCATAGCCAGAGAGCTGGTGAGGTCCCACACAGGCAGACTGACAGGGATGCTTGAAGGAGAACTGCTGCCCATCCACCTCCTCATGCAGGTGTCACATCTCGGGTCACTTGCAGCATGTTTCGGGCCATCATGGAGGCACAGGCACAAGCTAAAAGCAACATCAGATGGATGCTTGGGGTTATGGATGCAGCACAGTCTGACATCCATGACTGCCTCCACTGCATTGGTGATGCCATGGAACATTTCACAGATGTAGTGGACAGATGGTGGTCTGAGACAGTGTCTGTCTTTTGAGTGCATGTTGTCTGTGCTGGAACATGTGATTGGGGTTGGGAGTCAGACACACGGATGTAGGCCAGCAACACCATCTGCTGGGAGCCCACGTGGCCGTGCACACTCACATTCCCATAGTAGCAGTACATCAAGTGTTTCAGAGAGAGGTGTGCTGCCCACATCACGAAGTGGCAGGCCATGGCCACGTGGTCCTGGGCAGTCCCGTGTGGGACACAGGCCCAGTTGACAGCAGTCACCATCAGATACTAGCACTGCATCTGACCTTGGGCACAGTGTTGCCCATACTACTCCTGGTGAAGCCAGTTCCCGTGTTCATGACCAGAGACTGTGAGCTGTTCACTCTACCATATACAGTCCACAGCTGTCCACTATACACACATGTAGGGCTAGCACTGGGCTTGACTGTGTACATGCACACACTCCAATACCACTGTCACATGCAGGTCACCTAAAGACACACACAGCACCTCTCCATAGCCCTTGTAACCAGCACCCCTGTTTGACTCACACACACATGCTGTCAATTGTTTGGCACAGCCTAGGTCTCAAAAACCCACACACTACACCCTGTGCAAGTGACGATACCTGTGCCACATTCCTGCCATCCATGCCATTGATGTGAGGACCTACATATGTGTGTCTGATACACAGCGTGACTATATAACTTTACATGTGTTTGTGTAGTACAGTAGTGTTATGCCATGGAAGTTGTTGTGGGCCACGGCAGGTACTGAATGCTGGTATGTGTCAGGACTACACATCAAATGTTGTGTATCTTTGTTGCCTGATGGTACACTGGTGGTAGTGTTACAGAATGACAGGTGTGTCATGGAGCTGTGTATGTTTTTGTCTCAGGAGCCCGAGTGGTTCAACTATGGACACATGGCGGCAATACAGTGGCAAAGTATGGCAAGGCAGCACAGCAGAGATATGACATCAGCAAGGTATCCCAGTATATGTACATGGCTCCCTCCCTAGATGCATATGTGTAGAACAGTGTGTCAGGGACAATGGGGACAGTGTCATCATGCTTTCATACCCTGTGACACACTCTACTACCCTTGATACATGTCACCTGGGTAGTCTGCACATACAACTGCAGATGGTGGCGGACATCAATTATGCTTATGTAGAGAAGGGCAATTTAGGGCCAGCAGCTAGTCACAAGGCCATAAAATGCTTAACCAATGCACAGGGGTAGGCCACATGGGCATGTCTCGGGTGCTGTCAGGGGACATATTTATACACTCATACACACATTGGATGCTGTGAGATTAGAGCCCCTACCTATCAAGTATTATACACTATAGTGCACAGTACTTATCACATGCACCACAATGTTTATGTGGTAACACACTATCAGCTAGTGCTCTTAAGGTGGATGACATCAGCAGGCCTTGTAACAGAGGCCAATGTTGCGGCCAGCAGCCATAAAATGCATAACCACTCTACAGAGATAGATCATATGGGCTTGTCTGAAGTGCTGCATGGGGATATATTTACACACACACAAGCTGGATGCTGTGAGATTAGAACCCCTACCTATGTAGTCATACACATTAGAGCTTGCAGTACTTATCACGTGTGCCATGGTGTTTACCTGTTGTTAGATTGTCAGCCAGTGCTCTTAAGGTGGATATCATCTGCAGGCCTTGTAGAGAAGGGAATTTAGAGGCCAGCAGCTAGTCACAAGGCCATAAAAGGCATACCATTGCACAGAGACAGCCCATATGGGCATGTCAATAGTGCTGTGAAGGATTATATTGATACACACATACACACACACACACACACACACACACACACACACACACACACACACATGTGCACACACACAGTTGGAAGATGTGAGATTAGAACTCCTATCTATCTATCTATTACACACTACAGATCATAGTACCTATCACACATGCCACAGGTTATGTTTGCTATATGTGCTGATGCAGGCACAGTACTTGTGGAGTACGCAAAGTGGCCTTGTGTTACACAGTATGTGTGACTTGCAAAGTGATACTGCTTGGTACTGTTATTGTATCTAGTGTCCTATGAGTGGGATACCTGGTAATATCCCTGCTATGTGTGTACACTTACCAGTCTGGCCATAGGTGGCTGTTTGCAGTTTGATAGCCAGACATGTGGCCAGGGACAATATGGCCTGTCCAAGGAATGCATTGCACTCATTGCAGTGGCGGATTTAGGCATGGGCGCATGGGCGCAGGGGCGCGCGCTGGCCCCTTTTTAGACTTTTTTTTTTTTAAATGCATGTCTTACAGAGAATCCTGTCAACAACGCGCCTAATACTGTACATTGGAGATGTGATTGGAGGTGCAGTCAGATGACTTTTCTTTAACATGATCCTCCAACTGCATCTCCATTTTAATTTAGGCACGTTGGTGACAGTTGTGATAACAAGTCAAAGTTATTTACCTTGCGACGGTCAGACTGTTCAAGACAGTTTAAAACCAGACAAAAGACTTTAAAACTGCTCTTCCAGTGTGAGGGAGTGAGCTGCATTGAGGTAATTTGCTATTTTTCATTGAAGTACCAATTATTTTCAAGGCGCCAAAAAAGCGGTAGTTGAAAGAGTGCTGCATTTGGCATGCTTACAGCATTAATTAATATATAACTCGCAGAACTTTATTAAGCATTTGTTAGTGATGCTTCTGGCCTCCGTGGCAAGACTTTAAATATAAAATAATGGTCTGTGCCACAGATGACCCAATGTTTGTTTTTGGATGCTGCAGACATCTGCAGAGTAACACCTGGCAGACACACAGGAAAAAAAAGTAATGTGCACAATTCTGCAATGATCTGGCCACTCCATGCATGTAACTGCATCATTCGTTAGGTCCAGGATTCCTAAGTGTCAAGAGGAAACTAAGTGAACTCAGCAGGTGGGTGGTTATCATTCAACACTTTTTGCTGAAGGCCCGGACAACCATTACATGGAAGTAGAGTCCCTAGGCTACTAATATAACACTGAAGTACACAAGTGACAATAACATCCATACAGCCGTTTTTAGTTAGAATTTCGCAGGATGTCCTCATTTTGTGTCATATTTTTGTATGTTCCTCATAAAATGTGTGGTTTTCTGGCAAATTATTGAGAATTTAAGTGAGTAAACAGTGACAACTTTTGAGTTTCTGAGTTCATACATTTCAGAAAATGAGTGTGAATACCAAACCTGTTAGTCTATCAACTTTTAAAATTTATAAGCGCAACATTTAAAATCTGTTCCTGATTTGGAGTCTTTGTCCTTTCTTACACTTTTTTTTTTGTTTTATCCTGAGTTCTTACTCTAAGAGGTTAATTGAAAGTAGTGTACAGTATAATGCCCAGGGAAGTCTTAGCCATCATGAGGCTCCAAAGCGTCCTCATCCTGTCATGTATGCTACCATGATTTGGTGTCTGTCAAAGTCTTACAGACAAAGCTGATATTCTTCAGAATAAGCTTTGCTGCAATGCCAAACTGTGTTGTTGCTTATACAACTTTAAGAATAAAACAAATTACTTAAAATTCAAAAGCACCTGGGTGGTATTTTTTCCAACTGTTTTACGTAAAAGTTTACAGAATACTTTATGCTACTCTTTGTGGTTAGTGGGAAAGCTCATACATTAGCACTGATATCTAAATTCCTACCTGTCAAGAAGCAAAAAATGAGGCTGGGCTGATAAGGCTCCGGTTACTGGGATTCCGTACTCCCATAAACTCATCAGTGCAAACGTCGCAGTCGTCAGCATCTCTCCAGTCCCAGTAAGGAATGGTGAAGTTTTCATCTCCAGTCACTTTCTGGAGCTCATGTTCCCAAAGAAGCAGGTAAGCTCTGTGCCATGGAAGGAAACCTGGCGCAATGTGCACAAAGTCTATATTTCTTCAGATACGTGATTTGTTTACGAATGTGTCCCAGGAAGAGTAGTAATGCATCCAAACAAAGAGATCATAAATGTTTATGTCCCGGGAACATTGGTGTGGTGCCCACCTCAATAACATAGTCTCTACTAGGAGTGTGCTTTGCAAGACTGACATAGGCAGGATACTTGTCCTTTTCAGCTGTAGTAAGCTGTAGTATGTTCTTTCTAACTAGTAATTTCCATTCATTGCAGGTAGACCCTGTAAAGCCAAAGAAATATTCTCCACAGTTGGGTCTCATGAAGCTTGCAGCACATTTGCAAGTCCTGTTATAAAATACTGTTGGCCATTCTTCTCCATCATCTACGCCAGCAAAGGGGAAATGGGGGCCATCAATGGCATCAGTAAGAATTATATCTTGATAGGAACCTATTCCACTGATCTTCCCACAACGGGATCCATCCCCAGCCCAGACTGGACAACATTCCTTTCTTATAAACTATCATCAGAGCTGCAAGCTCTTGGAAATTGTTTGGAAAAAGCAATCAAGGTTAGGAAAATGCAAAGTAGCAGCGCTAGATGCAGCCTCTGTTTCTTCTCTGGGCATACAAACAAGAAAGAGATGCAACCTTTCTTTAAAACTTTTTATTGCAGGAATTGCAAGTATTTTCAAATTAATATGACCATCACATGTTCAGATTATGTCAAAGGAGTTCTTCGTCAAGGGAAGCTGCTCTAGGACATTAAAGTGCAATCGGGGGCAAGTAATCGCTTTAGGGTTATTAACTGTACTTTTTTTTTTGTGGACAGTCCTACTTAGGTAGTTTTATCAAAGAAACACACACTCAATTTCCTCGTAAATGTATCATTCTAAACTTTATTAAATGAGACATATAATATGTTTAATTATAACTAAACGTCAATCAACAGCAGTTATTACTTTTACGAAAAAAATATATTAGCGGTAGGTATTTATTCTATAGCATAAAATACCATTCATTTGTGAGATGGGAATTTTTCATGCCCTCTGTAATAATTTTTTGTTCCTTATCCACTCACTTGACACACATACAGACACACCCACGCACAAAAAGCAACCGACAGACAGACAGACAGGCACAAGTCTTTAGTCATATGGGGGCTAGGAGGAGAATCATTTGATTGCAAGATGTGCATGTGTGTGTGTGTGTACCATTTTAGAAGAAATATGGCTAAGTGTATTTATATGGTAATGTGACTTTATAATTTGGAAATAATCTTCATTCTTCAAACACAGGGATACCCCTCAGCCTCTTAGCGCAAGAAATCTAGACAAAGCCTAAAATAATGGGGGTGTGGGGGGCAAAGGCCCAAAATATGAACATATTTTAGATAGTATTCTTACAGGCTTAGAAAGTTGCTAGAATAACAATCTGCGTTAGCATGCATTTTCTGAAGGGCATGAAGCCTGTAACTGAAATGTATGTCATTATTTAGTGATTTCAGTCCTCAGTGACTTGCCAGAAAACCACACATTTTATGCGGACCAGACTGAAAATGTGAGTCAAAAATATACACAGTATGATGGAGATAAGGCCAGAACTCACAAGTGACATGGCCGCCAGTGAGATTGTGTGCTAATGCTGTACAAATGATAAATTACGAGCCCCACTTGGTATAGCCTGATTGTTAAGTTAATGTTTATTACTTCATTACCTTTCTCCACAGACTATTTTTATGTAAGTATTGGATCACATTTTGTTTTCACAAAGTCCTCTGTTTATCCCAATACTGTATCACAGTCTCAGTCAAACTGAAACAATGAGTTTGAGGTTCATAATTCTCATTAGTTTTTTGTCGGCTGTGCTAGAGGGATTTGGAGTTGAAAACAAATACAATTTGGAGAGCTGTATACAACTTTCTACAAAGGCAAGTAATAAAGATAATCTTTTCAAAGTTATTGAAATGAGTATTAACGCATACACTGAAAATGAATATAACTATATTTGGTATATTTTCAGCGATTATAAAAATACAAAACAGACTCGAGATGTTAAGTTTCTAGTCAAATTAATCCCATCTCTATATTGCAGTGTGCACAGGTATACACACAAATGCATATTCACACACGAATACCAGTACAAGTGGGACTAACCTGGTCATCTAAGCCTAAATAAATAAATAAAATCAAACACATCTTATTGAAGCTATATGAGAAAGATAATAATTATCATGCAAATAATGTTCATATTTACTTAGAAAACACTTTCAGATCTTATTAAAATATATAATAGTTCTCAACGTCTTTGTTCAAGAATTCAGGACACCCCCCTCAACTATTTCTATTTATTTAGAATTTGTTTACCAATGTATTGCACTAATCTCAATGGACCAATTTTAGGCTCAGTCTAAGAGTACAGTGTAAGATTCTATTATCTGGCTTCACCGACTGACTGTAATCTTCAGTGATTTATCAGAAAAGGGCTGAAATATGAAACAAAATTTGGGACACTTCAGAGTCGTGACTTATATGCTAGTTAAAACTAAGCCATTGTCTACGAATGTGTTTGTAATTATTATTTTCTGTCTAGCTGACTATGAATAAATGCATTTTGCCAGTGACTGTACTGTGCATTTCATTCACGTTTTGGAGAAAAATAGATAAAAAAAATCACAAAATGAATGCAAAATCATTATTTACATTTGTGTTTGTCTACTGCAAGTGGGCATAAAACCGCAGGAGAAAATTTGTGCCCACAGTGTCAAGCAAGTGACTTCTAAGGTACATGTTCTCCTACACAGTAACATAATGAACTCCTCTCAAGACACAGAAAAACAATTTGAAACACACCCATACAGAAAAGAGTAATGTTTTCACCGTTTATTAGGAGTAATGTAAACCACGTACCCTTTTATTAAATTTGTATAATATATCTTGTTTACACATTCCCCCGATATAAACAATTTTAAATGAATATAAGTAATTCATTCGCTGCAGTTTTAAACATACACCCCATCATTCTGTATACAGATAAGTGGTACATTCCTTTTATTTTTATTTATTTATTTTACATTTTTTGACCGGGCTAGTCTAGCTGGATATATGTCCATTTTTAGTAGAGGCCCGGGGAGAAAAGCTCCAAAGTATTAATACATAGTTTAATAAAAAGTAACAATAAAAGTAATAACAGGAACATGTATTTTTTTTTTTTTTTTTTTTTTTTTTAAGAATTGGGAGATTTATAACACAAATGTCTTACACATATGTGAAATATACAAACCCACATACTATGTGATGTGCATAACACAATACTCTTTCCAATATAATATAATCTAAAAACATTAATGTATGAGATGAAGATAAAGTGTGAAAGGAGGTGAAGGAAAGATGGGAAAGGTATCAGAGATAGTATTGGTTAGGATTTTGCTATTTCTAATCCAGTACAGCATAGATACAGTTAACTAATAACATTATTTATTGTAAAAAAAAAAAAAAAAAAAAAAACAGACATATTTGGGCCTCCTTCCTTCTAGAGGTTAGCCTCATGGACTGACAAAATGGTAGTCTTTCTTTTACTTGCCTGTAACTATGATGATAGCACTAGACTTCAAAGATATGCATGTAATTTGCTGGTTGTTCAATATATCTTCATTCCAGTGTATGTAGACTGTAATGTCACTAAGGATTATTATTTTATGTCTAGCTAACTATGAATAAATGCATTTTGCCAGTGGCTGTGCTGTGCAATTCATTCACGTTTTGAATGTATATATCGGTGCGTGTGTGTGATACCTCACAACTGGTTAGAGTAAGAAATCTGGACAAATGCTAACATAATGGGAGGACAAAGGACAAAAATAGGGATGTATTTTAAATATTGCTCATATAAACTTTGAAAGGTGCTAGAATAACAGGTTTTATGTTATGATGTATTTTCTGAGGGATATACAGTGTGCATCTGAAATGTGTGTCATTATTTAGTAGCTTCAGTAGTCAATGATTTGCCAGAGAATCACAAATTTCATGAGAAACAGACCAAAAATATGAGGCAAACATCTGGACAGTCGAGAGATATGGTGTGTGTGTGTGTGTGTGTGTGTGTGTGTGTGTGTGTGTGTGTGTGTGTGTGTGTGTGTGTGTGTATGTTTGTTTCTGTGGGATGTCCTTTATAATACCAAGGGCAGTAGTTTACCATTGGTTTTACAGGTATCCTCCTATCCCTCAGTTACTCAGTTCACATGGTATTAAATCCAAACACTGATGTGGCATTTAACTGTGTTAAAGTAGTCACAGTATGACCACTATAAATACTATAAATACTCATTTGTCAGACATTTTATAGTTTTGGTCTTGAAAGTGTTCTTTTCCTTGTTTAAATTAACTAAGTTATCAAGTGAATTGTGTATATCCCTACTACAATCACAGCAGGAGTGCAATATTCAATTGTGTTGCCCAATTGGTCAAGAAGGTGCAAAAATGAAAAAGGATAATAAAGGGAATAGATGCCACTGGGTATAAAACATATTTTCATTCTTTTTATTCTTGTTCTTCTCTCTTCCTGATTCTTTCTTGCACATTTGCAAGTCCTGTTATAAAATACTGTTGGCCATTCTTCTCCATCATCTACGCCAGCAAAGGGGAAATGGGGCCATCAATGGCATCAGTAAGAATTATATCTTGATAGGAACCTATTCCACTGATCTTCCCACAACGGGATCCATCCCCAGCCCAGACTGGACAACATTCCTTTCTTATAAACTATCATCAGAGCTGCAAGCTCTTGGAAATTGTTTGGAAAAAGCAATCAAGGTTAGGTAAATGCAAAGTAGCAGCGCTAGATGCAGCCTCTGTTTCTTCTCTGGCATACAAACAAGAAAGAGATGCAACCTTTCTTTAAAACTTTTTATTGCAGGAATTGCAAGTATTTTCAAATTAATATGACCATCACATGTTCAAATTATGTCAAAGGAGTTCTTCGTCAAGGAAGCTGCTCTAGGACATTAAAGTGCAATCGGGGCAAGTAATCGCTTTAGGGTTATTAACTGTACTTTTTTTTTTTTTGTGGACAGTCCTACTTAGGTAGTTTTATCAAAGAAACACACACTCAATTTCCTCGTAAATGTATCATTCTAAACTTTATTAAATGAGACATATAATATGTTTAATTATAACTAAACGTCAATCAACAGCAGTTATTACTTTTACGAAAAAAATATATTAGCGGTAGGTATTTATTCTATAGCATAAAATACCATTCATTTGTGAGATGGGAATTTTTCATGCCCTCTGTAATAATTTTTTGTTCCTTATCCACTCACTTGACACACATACAGACACACCCACGCACAAAAAGCAACCGACAGACAGACAGACAGGCACAAGTCTTTAGTCATATGGGGGCTAGGAGGAGAATCATTTGATTGCAAGATGTGCATGTGTGTGTGTGTGTACCATTTTAGAAGAAATATGGCTAAGTGTATTTATATGGTACGTGTGACTTTATAATTTGGAAATAATCTTCATTCTTCAAACACAGGGATACCCCTCAGCCTCTTAGCGCAAGAAATCTAGACAAAGCCTAAAATAATGGGGGTGTGGGGGGCAAAGGCCCAAAATATGAACATATTTTAGATAGTATTCTTACAGGCTTAGAAAGTTGCTAGAATAACAATCTGCGTTAGCATGCATTTTCTGAAGGGCATGAAGCCTGTAACTGAAATGTATGTCATTATTTAGTGATTTCAGTCCTCAGTGACTTGCCAGAAAACCACACATTTTATGCGGACCAGACTGAAAATGTGAGTCAAAAAATATACACAGTATGATGGAGATAAGGCCAGAACTCACAAGTGACATGGCCGCCAGTGAGATTGTGTGCTAATGCTGTACAAATGATAAATTACGAGCCCCACTTGGTATAGCCTGATTGTTAAGTTAATGTTTATTACTTCATTACCTTTCTCCACAGACTATTTTATGTAAGTATTGGATCACATTTTGTTTTCACAAAGTCCTCTGTTTATCCCAATACTGTATCACAGTCTCAGTCAAACTGAAACAATGAGTTTGAGGTTCATAATTCTCATTAGTTTTTTGTCGGCTGTGCTAGAGGGATTTGGAGTTGAAAACAAATACAATTTGGAGAGCTGTATACAACTTTCTACAAAGGCAAGTAATAAAGATAATCTTTTCAAAGTTATTGAAATGAGTATTAACGCATACACTGAAAATGAATATAACTATATTTGGTATATTTTCAGCGATTATAAAAAAATACAAAACAGACTCGAGATGTTAAGTTTCTAGTCAAATTAATCCCATCTCTATATTGCAGTGTGCACAGGTATACACACAAATGCATATTCACACACGAATACCAGTACAAGTGGGACTAACCTGGTCATCTAAGCCTAAATAAATAAATAAAATCAAACACATCTTATTGAAGCTATATGAGAAAGATAATAATTATCATGCAAATAATGTTCATATTTACTTAGAAAACACTTTCAGATCTTATTAAAATATATAATAGTTCTCAACGTCTTTGTTCAAGAATTCAGGACACCCCCCTCAACTATTTCTATTTATTTAGAATTTGTTTACCAATGTATTGCACTAATCTCAATGGACCAATTTTAGGCTCAGTCTAAGAGTACAGTGTAAAATTCTATTATCTGGCTTCACCGACTGACTGTAATCTTCAGTGATTTATCAGAAAAGGGCTGAAATATGAAACAAAATTTGGGACACTTCAGAGTCGTGACTTATATGCTAGTTAAAACTAAGCCATTGTCTACGAATGTGTTTGTAATTATTATTTTCTGTCTAGCTGACTATGAATAAATGCATTTTGCCAGTGACTGTACTGTGCATTTCATTCACGTTTTGGAGAAAAATAGATAAAAAAAATCACAAAATGAATGCAAAATCATTATTTACATTTGTGTTTGTCTACTGCAAGTGGGCATAAAACCGCAGGAGAAAATTTGTGCCCACAGTGTCAAGCAAGTGACTTCTAAGGTACATGTTCTCCTACACAGTAACATAATGAACTCCTCTCAAGACACAGAAAAACAATTTGAAACACACCCATACAGAAAAGAGTAATGTTTTCACCGTTTATTAGGAGTAATGTAAACCACGTACCCTTTTATTAAATTTGTATAATATATCTTGTTTACACATTCCCCCGATATAAACAATTTTAAATGAATATAAGTAATTCATTCGCTGCAGTTTTAAACATACACCCCATCATTCTGTATACAGATAAGTGGTACATTCCTTTTATTTTTATTTATTTATTTTACATTTTTTGACCGGGCTAGTCTAGCTGGATATATGTCCATTTTTAGTAGAGGCCCGGGGAGAAAAGCTCCAAAGTATTAATACATAGTTTAATAAAAAGTAACAATAAAAGTAATAACAGGAACATGTATTTTTTTTTTTTTTTTTTTTTTTTTTAAGAATTGGGAGATTTATAACACAAATGTCTTACACATATGTGAAATATACAAACCCACATACTATGTGATGTGCATAACACAATACTCTTTCCAATATAATATAATCTAAAAACATTAATGTATGAGATGAAGATAAAGTGTGAAAGGAGGTGAAGGAAAGATGGGAAAGGTATCAGAGATAGTATTGGTTAGGATTTTGCTATTTCTAATCCAGTACAGCATAGATACAGTTAACTAATAACATTATTTATTGTAAAAAAAACAAAACAGACATATTTGGGCCTCCTTCCTTCTAGAGGTTAGCCTCATGGACTGACAAAATGGTAGTCTTTCTTTTACTTGCCTGTAACTATGATGATAGCACTAGACTTCAAAGATATGCATGTAATTTGCTGGTTGTTCAATATATCTTCATTCCAGTGTATGTAGACTGTAATGTCACTAAGGATTATTATTTTATGTCTAGCTAACTATGAATAAATGCATTTTGCCAGTGGCTGTGCTGTGCAATTCATTCACGTTTTGAATGTATATATCGGTGCGTGTGTGTGATACCTCACAACTGGTTAGAGTAAGAAATCTGGACAAATGCTAACATAATGGGAGGACAAAGGACAAAAAATAGGGATGTATTTTAAATATTGCTCATATAAACTTTGAAAGGTGCTAGAATAACAGGTTTTATGTTATGATGTATTTTCTGAGGGATATACAGTGTGCATCTGAAATGTGTGTCATTATTTAGTAGCTTCAGTAGTCAATGATTTGCCAGAGAATCACAAATTTCATGAGAAACAGACCAAAAATATGAGGCAAACATCTGGACAGTCGAGAGATATGGTGTGTGTGTGTGTGTGTGTGTGTGTGTGTGTGTGTGTGTGTGTGTGTGTGTGTGTGTGTGTGTGTGTGTGTTTGTTTCTGTGGGGATGTCCTTTATAATACCAAGGGCAGTAGTTTACCATTGGTTTTACAGGTATCCTCCTATCCCTCAGTTACTCAGTTCACATGGTATTAAATCCAAACACTGATGTGGCATTTAACTGTGTTAAAGTAGTCACAGTATGACCACTATAAATACTATAAATACTCATTTGTCAGACATTTTATAGTTTTGGTCTTGAAAGTGTTCTTTTCCTTGTTTAAATTAACTAAGTTATCAAGTGAATTGTGTATATCCCTACTACAATCACAGCAGGAGTGCAATATTCAATTGTGTTGCCCAATTGGTCAAGAAGGTGCAAAAATGAAAAAAGGATAATAAAGGGAATAGATGCCACTGGGTATAAAACATATTTTCATTCTTTTTTTATTCTTGTTCTTCTCTCTTTCCTGATTCTTTCTCTCTCTTCTTCTGCTCTCCTTATCACTGTTACTGTACTGCTTTTTCTCTGTTTAATAACTCCAGTATATTTAAATCGTATACACAGCAACAATTACATGTTCCATTTGTTGTAAAACTTTGCCGGTTTGATGTAACAGTTTTTCAGTTATGTAACTGTTTTATATCTGTTTGAGACTTGAGTGCATTGATGATATGGCCGATTCTGGCACCCAACAAACAACTAACCGTGACTTTCTTCTTATCCAGCCTGGTGAGGGGCACATCTGTGTGTCTCACAATGGAGTCTCCTATGACTAATAAGATGGGTTTATGTTTAGGCCTTAGTGGCTGTGCAACACATGTGTGAGTACTATGTGTGGTGTGGTGGGCTGTGTAGTTTGCATACATTTATGCCTCGGAAGTCTCTTTTGTTTGGGTATACTTTTGTTGAGGGCCTACGCATATGTGGGAGTGTGTGGTGTAGGTTTGGGTGGTGTTTGAGCTGTGGTATTCATGTTGCCAACATTCTCAGTGCCAGATATACTGGTCTGTGGGGGAGAGCACAATGACACTAGGTGCTTGACATATTTACATCTCTTACAAATTATGTTCCTAGGTGGTAGTAGTAGAGGGTTGTCCAAGTACACCAGGCAGTTGCTACACTACAACAAAGACCACCTGCACGGACAGAAACTGCACGGCACTAAAAAATGAATAAAACCACAAAAATAGCCAGCATGGTGGAGAAACCTGCATTTAATACAGTTACTACACTGTCTCAGGATGCCCATACTGATCAGACTGGCAGGAGAAAATGTAAGAAATTGTCCATCCATATTTGTCAGAAACTGAAAAAGCAAAGAGGGTAAAGGGAGGAAGGTCTAAGAGTAGTGCTACTAGATGATAACACAAGTGCTACTAAGGGAAAACTTGAAGATGGGATATCTCAAAAGGGTTAAAAACAATTCATGTGTCTTTCCACACGTGATGTCAGAGCTTATTAAGGTAATCTTTTCACAACCACCAAACCCAGTGTCTCACTTTCCTGCTTTCATCCAGTAGTCAACTAACCAGACTGTACCCCCCCCCCTTTGCAAATTCCTGGATCCGCCAGTGCATTGTACATTACACCACCTGTGTACCTATGTCTGTCTGCAGGGTGACAGCCTGCAGTCTCAGTGGTCTGTGGGTGAGTGGATTATGTACTGTTGCAGCCTTGGTCTGGTGCCATCTGACAGCTGTTGTGATGTGTATGTGCAGATGAACCCTGCATTCAGGGGTATGTGGGAACATTTGTACATCCCCGCCCATATCTATATCAATGTGTATAACAGGGTTGTCTCATTAAATGTAGCTGTGTATCAATAATGTAAATGTGTTATGTAGAAGTATGTGGGGAGTCTATGTATCATTGTACTTTATATAGCTATATATATACTTCTTGTTATCATATATATATATATATATATATATATATATATATATATATATATAAATATGTGCCACATATTGATAGAGACACTAATCAAGCATGAGGGGGATAGGGAGAGACAGATACATATACATAGCTGTATGTCTGCACAGACATATTTCTACATAGCAGGTCTTTGTGCTGGTAGAGACAACAGACTTGGACTCAAGTTAGCTAAGTGTAGGAACATGCCCAGTGTGATTGTCGGTACTTACAAGGTGACTCCAGGCCAGAGCTACCTGTACTCCATTCTCGGATTATTGTGTGGTGCAGGTCATTGGCTGCTGCACCTGTTACCACAGTACTGCAGTTGCCTGATATTGTCCAAGGCATTCCCTGGCTGTTTGCTGACATTAATATGTGACTGAAACTTCAGAACTGTAGAGAGCTTCACAGACTGTCCAGATGCTTACCGCATATTTTTGGCCCATTTCACATAACATTATTGTTTTCTGGCAAACTAGTGGCAAATCAGTCAAGACTGCAGTAAATTAATTATGACAGATATTTGAGTTTCAGACTCCATGCACAACAGGAAAGTCATGTGAATGCAGGGCCTGTTACTCTAGCCACATTCTACATTCGTAGGAGCAAATATTTAAAACCTTTCCCAAGTTGTGGGCCTTGGTCCCACTTTTATTCACTTTATTTGGCCACATTTCCAGTTGTAAGAATTTGAGAGGTATGATGTGACTGGTGTACATGGTGAAACACCACACACAGGGTGACAGTCTGCATACCTCTCCCTGTGCATGTTTTTTTGCAAAATGTCCAGCATTTTGCCCCATATGTCTGCTGTGTTCCTCATACATTTGTGGTTTTCTGGTGCTATACTGTACATTGGTCACTGAGTTGTTGTACCTACTGACACATTTAACTGATGGCCTTTACATCTTGCAGCTAATCTGACCTGTTGCAGCCTGCTGTTATACTAGCCACCTGCTAGGTTACTCAGACCATGTATAATATTGGTCTGTAGGTATGACCCTTTGTGCCCCCATTCACTCTGGCTTTGTCCAGCTTTCTTGCAGTAACAGATTGAGGGGTTATGACAGTCTATTGGACTACCACCATATGAGTACCTCAAATGCAAAAGATGTTGGATGCTGCTAGATTCGAAACATCAGCACCATCACACATGCTACTGTCCCTGGCCCACTGAGCCACACCGGCCACCAGACAGAAAGGATTCCTCACTCACACTATCAACAAGATAGAGGAATTCACTGGTCTGCTGGTATATCATTGCAGACTCACTGTTACAGCAGTTGTATGGCAACACTGATGTATTTAGGGTGGGGGACAACCAGCCTATGCTCTAATGGCATAGACAGTCATGCAACTGTCCTGTGACCCCACTGTTTGGCATCTCCCTGGCCTACTGTCGTGCTGTTTTGAGCCATTTGGCTGAGTGGCTATTATGGGGCACATACTAGTGAACAGAGTGTTGTGGTGACTTAGGCACTGGTGGGTGTGTGTGTGTATCCCTTCTCTTTTCTGATCCTGTTGCAGCTGTTTCCACAGGATGATATTGTGTAGCATGGCACATACTGTGAACATCTGTGCACATGTGGCTGTAGAGTGCTGCAAGGCTCCACCAGATATATCGAACCACTGGAACCATGACTTCAGCAGCCCAAACACTTGCTCTATGATGTTCCTGGATTGTGCGTGTGCCTCATTATGGCATTCTTCAGTGGGTGGGTGTGCATTTCTGATGGGTGTCATCATCCATGGTTCCAGTGCGTAGCCAGCATCCCCAAGCAAATGGCCTTGTGGGATGTTCCCCCCTAGCAAACATCTGGTACAGCTGTGATGAGTGCCAGATATGGTAGTCGTGATAACTGCCAGGGCTGCCAGCACACACATTCATGATAATGCCCTGGGCATTGCACATGACCTGGCAGTTGATGGAATGGTACCCCTTGCGGTTGACGTAGACTCTACCCTCTTCACTGGGTGGTGCCTTGATGTGTACAAAGCTTAGCAGTCACCAGATACCCCCCCCTACTGAGCAGAGTGGTGTGCCACACAAACAGGTGCCACTGAGCTCCAATGAGCTTAAATGTTTGCAGATACACCCCATTTTGATGTCAGGTACCTCTTCTGTGGACACCAACACAGTTCCGAGCCTACATGGATGGGATCTGTGGACACAGATACCCATTTGTGCTATCCAGTAACTCCAGCTCATTTGCATACAGATCAGTGCACAGTACCCGGTAACTACATAGATTCAGGCCCTGCCTCATTAGCAACCACAGTAGTCCTATATTGTACATACTCCACACAGGGTCATCTAATGCATTAATGTCACATACTCACAAAGTCTGGTGTTTGCAATATATTTTTCTTCCATAACAGTATGTTTGGGTAAGGCAGAGCGCCGTGCAAACATACCCATGGTATTAAAAAAATTATTTTACATTATTTTCAATATGGTTTTTGGACATGCAGTTGTTACTTTTGCACATATCTGTGTCCTCTATACTAATTCTGCCACTGCAACTACACTTTTACAGCCCTGGTGTCATTTGTACTTCCTGTACACGGAATTTTTCCATGTACATTACGGACACCAACACAGAGTCTGCACGACTACCTGTCTGCTTGTTGGATTGCTCTACCTGCCTCATTTGCATACATTTCACCTGCTTATGAGGTGATTTGCATGCCATGGACACTTCCGTGTTCACACGCTCATGCACACCCCTCGGCTCCCTTTACAGGATCACATATCTGCTTACTTCCGTGTAAGCACCGTGCCACTACGACTACACTGCAAATAAGTTCATGTAGGCTTTATTAAATTCCCTGAATGTCTTTCATTCTAAAATAACATCAATTCTCAACACTCTACAACTTTTTACATTAAATATCTATCTATGTATCTATCTATCTATCTATCCATCTATATTTCTATATATCTATCTATCTACTCATTTGTTTATTTATTTTGGATTTGACCATGGAGCTCATCACATTACTTAGTTGAACACAAAACCATTCTGGCTGCTTACAGCCAAAGGGAATGGGGGCAAGATTCAAGCAATAATGTGCCATCATTAGGCACAACAACTTATCTAAAACTTCCATATTATATGATAAGTATAGTATAGCAATTATATTGCAATAAAAATCCCTTAAGCAAGATCTAAGAAAAAATGTTTCACAAAAATGCTTCCTTTTCTTACCATCAGCTATTCATACAAGAAATCACCCAATACAAGTTAAACAGCACACAGAAAAAAAAAACGTATTATGGTATAGTAGATGTGCTTTAAGGAGGAGAAGTGTGGTGTACTGTAAATACACACAGCATGGCAGATGGTGCACCCTACTTAGGCATAACACAGTAGGCTACTGGTAAGTGTTTGTGTGTGTGTGTGTGTGTGTGTGTGTGTGTGTGTGTATATATATATATATATATATATATATATATATATATATATATATATATATATATTGGTCCCTATCAGTTGATCAAGTTTTCAGAAACTCAAACTCCGTATGGTCGAGACCATATGATCGAGGTTTTGAAAACTAAGCTTTTGAATGGACATCACAGTACAATGAGGATCAGGAAATTTACTCTTTTCCTCACTGTAGTAAGAACTCAGAGTTGGTATATATAATTTGCAGGAGGTGTGGGGGTACAGGGGGGCTTGCTCCCCTGCAAAAATGTAGAAAAGGTAGATTTTTGTGTGTTTTTTGTTTTGCTTTTTGATGTTTGAGTTTTTGGAAACTCAATCTTATGGTCTCAATATTTTTTTCGAGTTTCCGAAAAGTTGATCATCTGACATACACCCATTTGTACACATATGTGCTTTCATACATATATACATGTATATGAGCTGGTAGAATTAAACATTTCATCTAGTTTACCAGCTTGTTGCAGTTACCTGCTGGTAGCTGCCACCCCCTGCCTTTATCCCTCCTCTTTGTTTTGAACTGTCCAAATTTTCACAGAATGTCCAGATTTTTGCCTCATATTTTTGGTCTGGCGGCTGAGTCCACAGTGATTTTTGCCTTTCCCTTCCAGTCTGACAGCTCAATCCAGAGTGTTCTTTGCCATTCCCACCTAGTCTGGCAGCTCAGTCCACCTCTCCATCATGTTTTTGGTTCAGCTACTATGTGGAAAAAGACAACATACCAGCATGTTCAATAATATTTGCACACATGCCTGAAACAGTATGTTTAGAGTGCATTGTCAGAGCAGCACTCCTTTTACAGCTGACTTGTGGCAGTGCTGTTGCTGCTACATGATGTGTACCTGCAGTCCTTGTATGCATTCTAGATACATGATACTATGCATTTAGAACCCTGGCTATGCCTTGCACAAATCCATTTATTCACTCCTTCTCTGATAACTATTTCCCATTTAGTGCATTAGGGAGCCAGGGCCTACCCCATAGACCAAATAAAATCTGTGAGGATCTGTATTCACTACTTAGTTGGTAACTTTGTTTTTGTGAATGGATTAAAGCTGGCATTGTTTTTCCCACCATCAGTTACCTCACAAAAGCTAGATATGACCTATATATTGCTTCCCTCCAGCAATGACCTAACAACAAATGACTATGGGTTGCACAATCTTATTATTAAACATTAATATAAAATAGCATGGTTTGCCTTGAGTGTTTTATTGTATGAGAGTTGTAAAAACAAAGATTAGTCATATGCTGAAAGTCAAGGATCAATAATATTTGATTAATGTTTGCCTTTAAGCTTATTTTAATCTATGTAATCTCTAAATGGCCATTTATTAATTAAACAATGAAGTGCAGTTCCACTGCAAGGATATTCAGAACAGACGTTTAAGAGCTGCACAAGCTAACCAGAGCACAATCAGCTGAAATGGGTTGTCAGACTAAGAATAATGTTCACTGACATTTTGCATAATACACAAAGGACTTTTGCAAGGTTAGCAGCAAAAAGCAAAGTGGAGGCAATTCATAGACACTAGTTACTTACATGCTCAATGGTTTGCACAGCACAATATGAGCAGTGCAAGCAAATTAATACATAATGATATGAAAATTATGCTGCAAAACTAAATGACTGAATAATGAAATAGGAATGGATGGAATAAAAAATGTTGCTATTCATAGATGTCAGCAAAGATAATGGGCCAGATTCCAAAAGAGCTGCTTTCAGTGTGACTCACTTCAATGTAAGGCCTACCTATAAATAGGGTTACTACAAGGACCAGATTGCAAAACACCTGCTGTCCTGGGAGCAAGTCTTTTTGAAAAGGGCCAATATATCACTTTTTCTGCTTTCATTATACATTGGTAGGGCACTCTAAAAAGACCAGACATGTATCAATCAGTTTGCATTCATCAGCACTTAGCTGCCTTAGGCCCACTTATTGTGACCTAAGAAACAGGATGCAGAAGCATTACAGTGATCACTTCCCATACCCTGATAATGGAGGAGAATGTAGCAATATATAGGGTGGATGCAGACATTCTGGAAAGCCTAGTAGATGTATTTTTTTCACATGCTGTATCTCTAAGGATTCATGGTCTTCTAATACCATTCAGTGACCTACATAGGACACTGGGTGTTTTGCAGGAATCTGCCTCAAGAATATGCAATAAGTTCCTCAATATTATGTTGCTGTAAGTAGGTTCTCCAGGACTACAGAGGAATGAGATGGATAACTATAACATCACATAGTTTCCTTACTGAGTGCCATTGATTCCACTAATGTAGCAGTAAAGGTCTAAACTGGTCCATAATCACAAAGAATATCATTAGGAAAGGCTACTACATCACATATGGCTTATGCCTTACTTGTACATTCAGTTTCCGTGTGTAGATTTCCCATAGGGCCATATAGCTGGTAAGTGCTGGCACACTGCATAGGAGCATCCAGACACATACATACACTATCCATATAGATAATTCCCCAAAAAATATCTGTACATTCAGATTTGCAGGTGTTGCCGGCTATCCCTTGAACCACGTCTGATGACACCTGTGTGCAACAATGAAGTGTGGCAGAGATACAATGTAGCACTCTCCACAGCCAGGTAAGGAATGTAGCTGACTGGGTGTTTAGAATAATGAAACCATGTTTCCATTGCCCTGATACTTCCAGTAGAAAATTAGATTACTCCCCAAAGAAACCCAGGAAAATGGTAGCAGTATATGTTATGTTGCATAATATGAATTTACAGAAGCAAGAGAATTACCTGTAGTATTTGTGCTTACTACAGCATTCACCGCACAACTTAGTAGCTGAAGGCATTAACACATATTAAAAGCTGACAAAAGCACAATCACTATGAGAACATCCCTAGGCAGCAAAGGCAATAATACATGGTAGTGCTGGAAGGCGGCAGTCTCTTTTCAATAACTACAGGCCATGATCTTCCCAAAAGTGACACTGTTACACAGCTTAAACATATGTGCAGTGTTCCCATCAGCTTTATACTAGTCAATATGTGGCCTGGTGCCACTGTGCATCAGACATCTCTTCAGTACAACAAAGGACATAGGCTGTCATGGTCATATTTGTCAAAATGTACACAGGGAACAAGGAGCAACGTAACATTAGGCTGTGCATCACACAGTTTACAGATGAGGGTTGTGTTAGATGACCTCATAAAGATTGTCATAGATTATTTCATCCTGTAACAAAGACAGGATGATTCTATGTGACCTCAAGTTGCTATTACCAGATCACATGTGGCATGAGAAGCCACAGTTGGGGGTTCTCTATAGCATGGTGGTGTGGCAATTTGGGACCTGAACCTAACTTGAGCTTGTTACTGAGGAGTTTCTCTCCTGTAGATAGTTATTCACTGCTACCCAAGATGATGGATTTTCTGACATTTCCAGATGCAGCAGTTGCAGATGCCACTTACAAGCTAACACATGCAACCACCAGGTGTTTCTACCCTTCTAAATTCATGCATAGCATTGACAGCATGGTGTGACATGATGGAACTGGGAAGCTTACTCTTCCAGTTAATGATGAAGCAATGTGTCCCACCATATACCTCAGCTGATAACATGTCATTACATCTGAGCTCCACGTCTGCATGGAGCTTACAGTAGTGCTTGGCAGAACACTCACAAATGCCATGCAAAACACTTCCAGCTACATGACAGACTGTGTGGCAGAAAACTGTGACTGGATGGTTTTCCTGTATATTGGCAGATTTTTCCCCAGTGCTGCATGGATATCAGGGAACAACTGTGAATGGTGACAACTTTTGGTACTCCTGAATGGCTGCATATCATAGGGTTGTCTATGGATAAGGTAGTGTACACCTCAGAAGCTGCTGTTCCAGGTACAGAAAGAGCAGTGATGAGTCTATTGGCCATGCACATTACCTCCCTCACAGGTGATTGTGTGTGCTATATCAGTGCAGGATGGTCTGGTGAGCATGTCTATCTGTGTATGCATCCTCTGTAGAGGGTAGATCACCACCCAGAAGTAAGACTGACACAATTGCTACCATTCACTCAGGCATATCATCTTTTGTCCTGGCATCATCATCAAACACTGCACAACTATCAGCTGCTACTCCAACTTCACCTAATACTTGCCCAACACTGCCTACACCTGTGAATACATAGCAGACTGAACACCATAGTGAACACATTAACATATTCTACAAGGGCTGTCTTGTTGTGACATGCAAGGTGAGGCTATTCTTGTAAAATCCATATTACCCAAGCTATCAGTGACCTCAGTTCAGATGGAGCTTCAGTCACTAATAATGTTGCCTCTGGGGAAAGGATAAAGTAAGTGGTGGCCAGTTCTTCTATCCCTAGAAATGGAGACTTTGGAAAGAATTGCTTCCTTTGTGACCTCTGCTGGAAACCAGAATCCTTATGGACAGCCTACTTGGGGGGCTGGCAAGATGTCCTGAGATTAATACACGTTACTCCCCAAGCTAAGGATTCTGATTGGCTCCACATACACAATGGCTCTCACTGCCATTTTCTGTACCACCCTATCAAATCTCTTGCTCCCCAAATGCTAACAGTAGTCAGGGCAGCCACCCGGTAATAGGGCTATGTTCAGGGTAGTCTGATAAGGAGCAGTTCAGGTATAAAGGGTGTGCAGGGTGTGTGGGCCTGGTAATGGGGGGAGGGGACAGTTAGAGAGCTAAGCAGTCCAGTAAGGAAGAAATACAAAAAAAATCTTTATTACTGAACCTTATGTCTTCTGTTGCACAATCCTTTTTGCAGTCCAGATGTGACTAGGAAATAAATTGGATACCAAAATAGCTGGATATGGCTCTATCTTCAAACATATTAAGTGAATATGTACACCACTCTGCATTTAGGTACTAAAAAGTATTAGGTGTAAAGAGCTAGAACATGCCTACTGCTATAATAGCTCTGCACTGTTATAATGGAAAACATATGCCTTACCAATATAATCCTGCCATATTCTACTTGAAAATCTCTCAAAACTCCACAGCATACTATGATCCATGAAATGGCTGCAGACAACATGGTGCAAGGGCACAAAAATACTGCTGTTTTATACCCTGTTCGCATACTACACAGACAAATGCAACACCTTAGCATGAATGTCTATGTATCACATTGCCTCACTTTCATGCTGTAAAGCCTTTGATGTGCAGCATGTGCATGGAAGCCTTGGTACACTCAGTGAGTTGTAAAGATAGTGCATGATGGAAATATGTGTATGAACATCGTAGTACTAAGACCAATACTGTTGTACAGCATGTGATTTTTAAATGCAGATGTAAACATGAACGGTGCAGTGGTGCAGCAGTAGCATTGTCTCCTCACAACAAGAGGTTCTCCAATTCAGTTCCTCAGCTGAAGTGCCTTCTGTGCAGACTCTGTATGTCTTCCCTGCATTCACGTGAGTTTTCTCCGGGTACTCCAGGTTCCTCCCATGTTACAAAGACATGTGTCTGGAGCATTTTTCCCTGGGCCTCTGCTGAAAATTGGCAGTGTTCCAAGTCAGAGTTTCCTGGTAAACAAATGTTAAATAAACACATCTGCCATTTTGCTATAGCATTTTTATATTTGGCAAAGTTGCAAGGTGGTGATGGTTGAAAGCACCAAGACGCAAAGATCACAGGGGCTTCAGGTAGTGACTTCTGGGTCACTGTGATGGCCTCTTCAAAAAGGTGAATGCCTGGCATGAATTGGGCTAGAAATTCAGTAGGGTTACAAATATTCCAAGGTATGTATAACAAAGCAGATATGGTTACGGTGACCTCAGTCATTTTCAGCCTACTGTACTGCAGTAGAGAGATGCAGAGCTCCAATGACATTATCTGGACATGTACTGTAAAGTGTTAGTTACTGTTTAAATAGTTCTACTCTCTCCTTGCTCAGGTACAACTTTTCTAATTTTATTGTATTCTCTTATATCTTGTAGTTCATGAAGAGATATATCTTATTAGGCTAGGGTGTCACAGGTGCATGACAGACCAGTGACAGGACAGGATGTGTAGGCTTAGTGTGAGCTTTAAAGTTCACTGTATTTCAAAGACATGTAACATGTATGGTGACTTTATCATTTATTTTCCTCTATGTGGGTCTACCTAATGAAGAAGAAGCCCAGACTGGTCCAGCAACCCTGACACTGATGTGGTTAGTGTGGGATCAGAACCTGGGGATGTGTCTGCCTTTCTACAAAGGGTGAAAAACCCTCTCAGGTGGGTGACCATGTCCCACCTCTGTTGTCCAACCACAACTGCAACAGGTGGATGGAATGGGGGTGACTGTAGGGTGGCCAAGAGCATTGACCATATTGAATGCCTTCTGCAGTAGACAGCAGATTCACCTGAGGAATAGGCCCCACCATCAGGACAACAGATAGATGCAGAACATGTCCCAGCATTTCCTGGGAGTAAACAGGCTGGTGATGGCTGTCAACATGTTGCTATCCCAAATGTTCAGGCAACCCACTTCTAGCCAGCTCTCCACCCAATCCTTTGGCTGGTGTGCCCCTGTCCTTGTATATCATGCCCGACCTATTTATATGGCTCAACCCTCCCATCATCATTTGATTACCCTCAATATTTATGTCTCTTGTCATCCCATTTTTTTGTGCTCTCAGTATTTATGCCTCTTCTCATCCCATTCTTATGTGCCCTCTGTATTTATGTCCTTGTCATCCCATTCTTATATGCCCTCAGTATTTATGTCCCTTTTCATCCCATTCTTATGTGCCCCCAGTATTTATGTCCCTTGTCATCCCATTCTTATGTGTAGAAAACAAACACTGTTTTCAGTGCTTCATATTTGTCTGTCTGCTACCATAAACTATACAATTCCCTCTTTCCTTTTCTATTTTTCTCTTGCATACCTTACCTCTCCTTCCTTCTCTCTTCATAAAGAATACAGGATTCTGTCCTGACACCAAAAATGGAATTTCCTCTGCCTTATCACCCCACCCTGCACTCTTCTATGTGTTCCCCTTGTGTGCGTCCCTTTGTTTGCTCTCCCACCCATTCACACTTATCCTATGCACTCATAACCCGCCATATTTAAGGTAATTGTCGAATCCCTTTTCATTTGCCCACTCCAGACTGAGGACTATGATGCTGTGATTTTAGTGCAATAGCCATTAACTGCACACTGTGCACTCCCCATGATTAGGTGCTACTCGATATTTTGCAGCATATCTTGTTTATCTTTCTCATATTACCAAGATTGTAGTTATGATGCTGCAGGAGTTTATGGCATACTACCTTGACTGATCATGGTCAGGTAGTTCTTGTTGCTCTGTTCATTTAGCTACCACAAAATGCATGTCATTTGTTGAAGTTTCTTTCATTCAGTTCTGTTAATTACCACATCTTAGCCACGCATGGAAAAATGCTTGGCACCACTATCGTTACAATAGGCATGTGTAATTAGCCTTAAATGAGCTGCACTATTTGGCTTCCCTGTGCACATTTGCACAGCACATTTCTATAAATAACACCCCATATTTTGGATTTGGGAGGACATGCAGACACCACACAGAAGGCACTCCCAATCCAAGCCGAGAATCGAACGGGAGAATAAAAGTTATTCAGCATCAGTTACCTTGGCTCATCATTGGCCCACATGGTGACTCTCATGTGTGATTTAGAAACTGCAGACCTTGTAAGTGCAGAAAACAGGACTGCCACTACCCTTTTCATAACGGTACAATGACTTCAGTCACAGCATATTTATAGGTAAGGGTGCAAGCATAAATCTTAACTGTACAGATTTTCACAGAATTTTCAGATTTTTGACATATTTTTGGTCTGTTCTTCGTAAAATTTGTGGATTTTTGACAAATCATTGAAGAATGAAGTCACTAAACAGATTGACATTTGAATTTTAGATTTCATATCCTTCAGTAAATGCACGCAAATGCAAAATCTATTATTTTAGCAACTTTATAAAAGCATTATTTAAGATCTGTCCCTATTTTGGGGCCTTTCCCCCCCCCAATTATTTGGGCCTTTGTCCATATTTCTTATGCTAAGAGATATAGAGGTGTAGTGTCTGTGTGTCTGGGAGGGGATTCCTTGGGGTTGCAAGTCAGATGCAGCCTCCCTGCAAAAAACTTATTTAAAAATACTCATTCTTTCATTTATGGAATTCAAGGTTTTGTGCGTTGTACTTCTGATGAGTAGCAAATACAGACAGATTTGCTATAATATCATACAAAATTCAGCAGTAATATCATGCACAACACCCACTACTACTCATGCCAGACTTTACAATCCACAACAGTGGAACAGGTCACATCAAGCACTTTCTTCAATGGAACATGTCACATCAATTGGTTTCCCCAAAAACAGTGCATGTGTGTGTGTGTGTGTGTGTGTGTGTGTGTCTTTATTCCTGTGTGTGTATATGTATACTTTGTGTATGCATACAGGCTTATATGTGTTTGTGTATGCTTTTGCCTGTATGCATGTGTGTACGTTTGTGTATATATGAGAGCACATGTGCTCATGTGTTGCGTGTGTCTATATCTATGGGTGCACATGCACTTGTGCATGCGTGCATGTGTGTGTGTGTGTGTGTGTGTGTGTGTGTGTGTGTGTGTGTGTGTGTGTGTGTGAGAGAGAGATTCTCTGTGTGTGCACTTGTGCATTCTGTGGCACTGCACTATGATTTTTATATTACACCAAAATTACAACATTACAAGTAGTTAACTGGCTAGGTAGGCCTCACCTTCTAAACAGAACAGGCTCATAAATAGTTTGAACAGAGCAAATAGTTCTGCTGTAACTTCAAGCAGAACACTAAGGAGCATGGGGCAGCAGCCATCGGCTTGTTTTCGGAAATGAGAGCACTAAGAAGATTGTTGCCTTGCAAACACTTGCAGAGGAGTCTAAGTTCTCCCAAGGTCTTTATAGGTAGATTCCAGATATTTGTATTACATTAGATGAGAATGATAAGATGATGAACTGTCTCCTGGTTATATAGTTACTGAATTACCCAGGAAATTCAGTTCCTTAATAAATGTTGTAACTGTGGAACATGTGTTATGGAAACTCTCCAAGCGAGTCTGAGGTAAATGTTATAGCTTTAGAACATGTGTTGTGGATACTATCCAAGCAAGTCTGAGTAAATGAAAAAGAGCAGAAAAACAGCATGTTTTAATATTTAATATGAGGTCCAAGGGTCAGGTATATATTTTTTTAGACAGGAGTATGTAATTAAAAATCATTGTGTATAGGTATATTTGATATGCTGAGGAATAATGAGTGATGTGGTTTCATATGCAAACATACCGTACAATGAATCTTTGTCTAACAGAGAAACATCATTATGTATAACTTCTGATACATCAGCATCTGGCAAACTAGCACAGGAAAAGTAACTTACATATTATAAAATCCGTACAAGCCCTTGCCTGTTTTGTAGAAAATACAGTTTCAGCAGACATATTCACTTCTGTTAGTTACTAAGAGTGCATAGAGTGACATACAAGAGTGGAGGGAGATACACACAGGTGGATTACATCTTATGTAGAAGGGCCAGTCTGAAGGAGATTGGTGACTGTAAAGTGGTGGCAGGGGAAAGTGTAGTTAGGCAGCATAGGATGGTGGTTTGTAGGATGACATTGGTGATCAAGAAGAGGAGGAGGAGTGTGAGGTCAGCACCAAGGATCAAATGGTGGAAATTGAAAAAGGGTAATTGTGAGGTGAAGTTCAGGGAAGAGTTAAGACAGGCACCGGGTGGCAGTGAAGAGTTACCAAATAGCTGGGTAACTACAGCAGAGTTAGTAAGGGAGGCAGCTAGAAATGTGCTTGGTGTGACATCTGGACAGAGGAAGGATGACAAGGAGACATGATGGTGGAATGAGGAAGTACAGGAGAGTATTCAGAGATAGTGGTTGGCAAAGAAGAAGTGGGATTGTCAGAGAGATGAAGAAAGTAAACAGGAGTATAAGGAGATGAGGTGCATGGCAAAGAGAGAGGTGGCGAAGGCTAAGGATAAGGCGTATGAAGAGTTGTATGAAAGGTTGGACACTAAGGAAGGAGAAAATGACCTGTACCAATTGGCTAGACAGAGGGACCGAGATAGTAAAGATGTGCAGCAGGTAAAGGTGATAAAGGATAATGAGGGAAACGTACTCACAAATGAGGAGAGTGTGTTGAGCAGATGGAAAGAGTACTTTGAGGGGCTGATGAATGAAGAGGATGAGAGGGAGAGAAAGTTGGATGATGTGCAGATAGTGAATCATGAAGTGCAGTGGATTAGCAAGGAGGAAGTAAGGATAGCTATGAAGAAGATGAAGAATGGAAAGGTTGTTGGTCCAGATGACATACCTGTGGAAGCATGGAGGTGTTTAGGTGAAATGGCAGTGGAGTTTTTAACTAGATTGTTTAATGAAATCTTGGAAAGTGAGAGGATGCCTGAGGAATGGAGAAAAAGTGTTTTGGTACTGATTTTTAAGAATAAGGGTGATGTGCAGAGCTGTAGTAACTACAGAGGGATTAAATTGATCAGTCACAGCATGAAGTTATGGGAAAGAGTAGGGGAAGCTAGGTTAAGAAGGGAGGTGATGATTAGTGATCAGCAGTATGGTTTCATGCCAGGAAAGAGCACTACAGATGCGATGTTTGCTCTGAGAGTGTTGATGGAGAGGGTCTATATTAGTAACTCGAACGTTTAACTTATCGAATCTGTAAATGTCGACCCGTCCTTATCGAAATGTGAAAACATTGAACGTCCAGAAGAGCGAAACCGGAAATGTCGAATCGTCACGGTTGGCCTTTTGCGGTATAGCTCCGTAAGGTAAGTGTGCGATAGTTACGGACCTTAGGGTTAGGGTGCGGGTTAAGGTAAGTGCATGGATGCTAATGTATGTTAGATTTAGTGTAGGGTTTTGTTAAGTGTATGTGTGTGTATTATTTAGTTTGTTTGGGTTTAGCTTTTTAAGGTAAGTGTGCGATAGTTACGGACTTTACGGTTAGGGTGCGGGTTAAGTTAAGTGCATACTTGGTGGTATATGTAAGATTTAGTGTAGGGTTAGAAGTAGGGTTTAGTTTAGGGTTAGAAGTAGGGTTTTGGTTAGTGTATGTATGTGGTTTATTTAGTTTGTTTGTGTAGGTAGTATGTAGCGAGCGGTGGGGTGGGACAAGTATGATAGTTCGATGTTTTGAATTTCGGGGTTTAGGGCATTCGCTGTTTATGCGGTTCAATGAGGACAGGTCAATGTTTAGGGATTTGATAAGGTAAGCATTCATGTTTATAATATAGACCCGATGGAGAAGTACTGAGAAGGTCAGAAGGAGTTGCATTGTGTCTTTGTGGACTTAGAGAAAGCATATGACAGGGTGCCTCGAGAGGAGTTGTGGTATTGTATGAGGAAGTCAGGAGTGTCAGAGAAGTATGTAAGAGTGGTATAGGATATGTACGAGGGTAGTGAGACAGCGGTGAGGTCTGCGGTGGGAGTGACGGATGTGTTTAAGGTGGAGATGGGATTACATCAAGGATCAGCTCTGAGCCCTTTCTTATTTGCAATGGTGATGGACAGGTTGACACACGAGATCAGAAAGGAGTCCCTGTGGACTATGATGTTTGCAGATGAGATTGTGATCTGTAGTGAGAGTAGGGAACAGGTGGAGGAGACCCTGGAGAGGTGGAGATATGCTCTAGAGGGAAGAGGAATGAAGGTCAGCAGGACTAAGACAGAATATATGTGTGTGAATGAGAGGGAGGATAGAGGAATGGTGAGGATGCAGGAAGTAGAGGTGGCGAAGGTGAATGAGTTTAAATACTTGGGATCAACAGTTCAGAGTAATGGTGAGTGTGGAAGAGAGGTGAAGAAGAGAGTACAGGCAGGCTGGAGTAGGTGGAGAAATGTGTCAGGAGTAATTTGTGACAGACGAGTACCAGTCAGAGTAAAAGGGAAGGTCTACAAGAGGGTAGTGAGATCAGCTATGTTATATGGGTTGGAGACAGTGGCATTGACAAAAAGGCAGGAGTCATAGCTGCACATGGTAGAGTTAAAGATGATAAGATATGCGCTGGGTGTGACAAGGGTGGACAGGATTAGGAATAAGTATATTAGAGGGTCAGCCAGGTTGGAAGGTTTGGAGACAAAGCCAGAAAGGTAAAATTAGATTGGTTTGGACATGTGCTGAGGAGGGATGCAGAGTATATTGGGAAAAAGATGCTAAGGATGAAGCTGCCAGGTAACAGGAAAAGAAGAAGGCCTAAGATAGGGTTTATAGATGTGGTGAGTGAGGATATGCAGGTGGTTGGTGTGACAGAGCAAGACGCAGAGGACAGGAAGAAATGAAAACAGATGATCCGCTGTGTCGACCCCTAACGGGAGCAGCCAAAAGAAGAAGAAGAAGTTACTAAGAGTGCATTTTCAAAAGCATCTCTTCAGCAAAACTGCAAGTCTGAAGTATGGATTCTCTGATGGAGAGAAATGATGAAGAATGGTGTGTTAGTTATAAGGATATCCACGCAAAAATATGTCAGCACTGTTGATGAATTATGTCAACTGTTCCATCATCTAATATGTCAGCGCGATGAAGCACTGTATGACCAAAAGTTCACAGTCAGATGAAACTCAAGAAGTCTGGAATACAGCCAGAGAACTCTGAAATAGTAGAAAAAAGACTCTTATCTGACCCACAAAAATAAGTCTGTTACAGATGGCTACTTGATGTACAAAAAGAAGAGGAAACTGGAGGTTAACAGTAAATCAGAAAGCCGGGTTAATTAGATCCTTTGGTAAATGCAATGTGATAAAAATGTATTTTTTGAGGTCATATTCTTCCATATAGTCATATATTTCGGATAAGTGCACTGATAGTAAAAGTCTGTTGTAACACTAGAAGTGCAGGACTTAAAGGACAGCAGAAATCAAGCCTGTCTGCAGTCTACTAAACACAGACAATAAAAGTTAAGGTGCGCCAAGAACTCACACAGAAGCAGTGTCCATGCCTCCAGTGGCATCATATATGTATGCCATAATACTGACTATACCACAGAAGGCAGGCCCATTGAGCAATGAAGAGGTTCTTAACCTTTTAACATTAATCAAGCTAGATGTGACACACATTAACCAAATGTGAAGGCATTTTTCCGAGAAAGAGGCAGTAACAACTAGGGTACAAGATAGTCTAAAAGTTGTGATAGCTTTCAGCAGTCTTTTATTAATCAAAGTTGAAGTAAAAAAAAACTTTTCTGAAGAAATGCAGAGCAGATTCACTTGACTGCAAACACTAGCAATTTCTTGCAAAACCTTTTTAAAGATTATAGTGATTACTGGGGAGATATTATGACAGTAAAAGATGATCACTGATTATTAACACAAAGAGAATACCACGCCCACAGTCTTTGGCTCTATGTGCTAAAGCAAAGAATGTAAGCAAGCAATAAAATATCCTAGAAAGCCAACCATCACAGTAAGCATATGAGTTCCAACTTAGACTTGACTACTCCTTCACATTACATATATAGCATGTCTTGTGTTACCTAGGAAAGGAACTGTTTCACCCTAATGATAACAGGAAGTGATAAAGCATGTCAAGGTACATGTCAGGTAACAGACATAAAGTTCTTAGTAACAAGAAATAACTATTTTCATTCTAACGTACGGTCATAACTGTGATAACTTATTACAACTTCTACTATGGAATGAATGTCTTATTATGGTAATAAAATGAGTCCTCAACATACTTTGATGAGACAGATACAGGACACATTTCATTTAAACAAATGTATAGTACTATGATTATTGTTGAACAAATCATTGTCATTTTCGGTATTATAACACTAGCATTGTTCATTATGGTACATTAGAACCAGCCAGATTCAACTATTCTGTATTAGAAAGTAATGCCTTTTAAATACTTACGTTTGTTATGTCCCAGCCTATTTAATGTTTTCCTTACTTATCTACTTCTTCCTCTTTTCACTGTTTATTTATCTATTGACATGCCTGTATCAAGAAAATGAATTCCTTCTCCCTGCAAAATTAAAAATAAATAAATAAATGTTCAGCTCTACGTAAGTAGAATATTACCCAGCAGGCTAGGCAGTACTGAAGAATAAAATATGGATGTTTCCAGGTCTAGTACTGCAAGCAGCAGTCCCTTGAATGGTCCTATGCTCCAAAGTTCCACTGTTAATGAATTAACACTGCCAAGCAACAAGAAGCACTGACTCTGACACTGGTACTTAAAAATGTTTCATAGAACATTAAAGCAATAATCCATGCCTGGGTGTGGGTAATGCTGGATTTACCCACGGTTGGTGTGGTTTGGTCACGAGGGCGAAGCCTGAGTGGCCAAACAAAGACAACCGTGTGTAAATCCAGCATTGCCCCCACCAGGAAGTGGGTTATTGCTATTATACAATGACATTATTTAAGAAAAAAAATACTTTTCTTAAATAATGGCATTGTATAATGCCTCCGTGCTGCCCTTCCGCAGCTGTCCGGTATTCTGTGGCAGTTCTGATGTACTACGCATGCGTATGCTTATGCAGTACATCAGAACTGTGTGTGGAAGCAATGGAGAAAAGAAGATCTCCGTTGCTTTTTAAAAGGTGTCTCGCTATGTTAAAAGAGTTTAACATAGCGAGACAGCTTTAAGAAAAGCAATGGAGAAAGGAAGATCTAAGTTGCTTTTTTTTAAGCTATCTCGCTATGTTAAACCCATTTAACATAGCGAGATTACAGCAATGGAGCTCTTCTGTTCTCCGTTGCTGTCTAACACACACAAAAAAAAAAAAAAAGACTTATACTAATGGAAAAAGTCTGGGCGACCAGAACTTTTTCCATTAGTGTAAGTCTGATTTACAATGGGTATGCTGACCAATCAGCCTGCATGTTTTGGAATATTAATGGGGGATCACTGTATAATTGGAATTATATCATTCTAAAGATAACTGATGGCATATAAATAAGATCCATAGTAATGTGATACCATAGAGCAATAACTGGTAAGTATGGTGTGGCTGAGATACACATTTTACCTGGTAATGGATATTTCAGATTCAGGTCTACTTATTTAATAAACCATAAATGCTTATTTGACCAGCAGTTTAGGTATATCTTTCTCTGTCTTTGCAAGTGTGCTTCCTAGCAATTATTTTTCACTGCGTTTGAAATAGCATAAGTTATTCAGTCAATTTTATTTCACTATTAGCTCACTTTCCAAAAGAAGCAATGTTTATGATGGAATTCAAAACAAAAACAGCAATGAAACACAGGAAATATGAAAACTATGAACAGTTTTCATAACATTTTCAGGTGACCATCTTATACTCGATTAGCTTTTGTGGATGCTAATGCAGGGGAGGAATAAAAGGCAAACACATTTGGTATGACTTTTCTTTTTTACTTTTTTACTAAGGATAATTGAGCCTGTTAGATCTTTTGTCTGTTTTCAGTTGAGGCATGATGTAGCATTGATATAAAGCAGAGACAGCCTGTCCAGGACATTGGGGCTAAACATATTGTCACATTTTAAAAGCTGCTATTTGTTCCTAAGAAAAACATTCTCCATGGTCAGGTTATAAGAGTGGTGTTGCCACACACAGATAACAATAGCAGTAATGAAACGTTAGGGGTAAATTTGAAAGATTTGTGGAAAAAAGCTACCCTATTTATTTATTAGAGAAAGAACTTCTTGGAGTTAAGGGTCATTTACTTGATGGTAATATAAAACTCTGGATAAATAGTAGCATTCAATATTCTTTACAAAATGGTGCATGTGTGTGCCTTCAGTGGAAGGTTGGGCGTCAGGCTGGCAACTCGAAACTGTAAAACTCCACTGCCAATCATGAGCGGACAGGTGATCCGCTGTGGCAACCCCTAACTGAGAAAAGCTGAAAGAAGAAGAAGAAGATAATGTTCACTCAATCTCCTAGGAAGTTGAGATGCAATTAAAAAAAAATCAACTATAGTGAAGCAAACTGAAAATATAATTCAGTATAACTGGGATCATATTGTTAAAAGTATTTATTTATTTATTTGTTTATTTTTCCTTGACAGTTTTGAAAAGAAATGAAACAGGAGGCAATTATACTAACAAACTCAGTTTATGTGAAGCGATGTGGCCTTATTCTACTTAATGATGCAGTTTCTTTAAAATCATATTTTGCAGAAAGAAAGTTAGGACAGTTACAATGAAATTAAATATTTTTGGCCTTCCAATTTTAGCACTGCTTGCTGTTCCAGCTGAATGGAGATATATATATATATATATATATATATATATATATATATATATATATATATATATAGATATATATATATATATATATATATATATATATATATATATATATTATAAACACACAGCATTTTATTATGTTTCATTTCAAGTTGCAATTTTAATAATTGCAGTGTAAGTTTGTTTACATTCTGTCTCTTGACTGTTTTTTATGCCACAGGCTTTGCTGTTCAGGATTTTTCTTGTCTGTGGATACCTGGGGGATTTCCTCAGTAATTGGAGTATTTGTTCATAACATTCCATTATGACTAATTTTCAGGAATATCTCTCATTTTTCCATCAGAAATTTGCTCTGTCTCTCATAAAATGCGTGGCTTTGCAGCAAAACCATGAGCCTTAAAATTATTAAACCATGGTAGTAATCAAAGTCTGAATATTTTATTGTATTTTATTCTTCATACAATATATATATATATATTAATAAAGATCCTCTTATTCCAACAATTAGTAAGCTAATAATATAGATAAATAAAACTTACTACTCAGTAACCATTGGATATTCAAAGACTTGTTAGTATGAGTCCTGCAATAGCAATACCAAATGAGCAAAAATGTGGACTTAAACCAATATTGCTGTTTCTTAGGGTAATGCTTTTTCTCACACCAATGGAAACTCTGGAGTTGGTATATATAAGTATGGGGGTGTATGGGTCTTGCTCCTATAGCAGAAAACAACTTTAAAACTGAACAGTGATCAGGGCAACCACTGTTCTGCTATAGTTTTGCAGTATCTTTTTTTGTAATGCTAAGGTTCACGCTTATGAGTCTCAAAATGACAATAGGGAGCCATGCCTCTGATTTTTAGCCTATTTCTTCATTAGTTTCAATCTGCACCTTGTATTTCGAGTGGTGATGTTAGCAGATATATTTAGTGAAGATATAGCTACGGTTGGCTGTATTGAAACTCCCCAGGTGTCACTTGGTATGTATTTTTTTCCTCAGATAAATGAGCTTGTTAGATCTTTTGCCTTGAAGGCATGATGTAACATTAACATAAAGCAGAGGTAGTTTGGCCAGGACAATGGGGATAAAAAACACAGTGAGAAATACAGCTCTGATTTCTATTCTCCATAGGAAATCACTACCAGTGTGATTTTTAAATGTGAAGTGGCAGTGATTCCTTTATTTTAGAATATTCCTCCTTTTTTGAGTTAGTGTTGCCATGGAGTTGCTATATATGTTTATGGGGTGTGGGAGTTTACCATCAACATGTAGAGCAGGAGCAAGCCCACCCTTCTCTGTTTTGGGCATTAACATTTCATATTTTGAATACTCACTTCAGCCTCCCTAGTTAGGAAATCTGGTTATACATCTAATACTAAAGCAGGAAATGACACTTTCTTTGAATTAAACTCATGGATATGCATGAAAGAAAATCAGAAGCAGTCATTTGATGCAATGATTGTGTTGAGCAAAATGCAGATAGGTTCATTTATTAACTGCTTGAAAAATTGGAAGAATTACTGCATCTTAATTCAATTCATTTGACAAAATGTGGGTAGAAATCATGAAGAACAGCAGAGAATAATTATGTTTTGGAAATGATGGGCAAGACAATAATGAAACACAGCTCTGCAAAACAGAGGAGAAATCACAAAATAAAGTGGTTTCAATAAAAATAAGATATGAAACCTTTTCAAATTTTTACCGGGTACACATAAAATATACTATATCAGAGAAAACTTTTTCAAAGAGAAACTTGACATATACTATCCATAACATTTTTTTAACCTTTGGGATTGAAAACAAGACAACATTTAAGGAAATCTAAAGTATTTTGAACAAGAAACAAAAAATGCAACAAATGCTGTAAGAGTTGACAGAAAGAAAAATTAAAGTGCATGATCAAACTTTGTAGCATACTTTCTAACAAGGAACAAGAGAAGAAAACTGCAAACCATGGTAAGGAATAATGTATTTAAACTGAAAAAAATGAAAAAAAAAAGAAAAAATGTAAAAAGAAAACAAACTAAGACTGACTCCGCTTATTGAACAGAGGACAGAAGATGAACATTGAGCTTAAGGAAAAAGAAAAACTGTTACAACTGTTAAATGTTTCAAGAAATGCAGGCAAACAGCAATTAAATATCTCTGCATTCCAAAACTTGTTACATTGTCTGGAAAAGAGTATCATCTGTATTGTAGTTGCTCCCAAAGAAGATGTACTAAATGCATGGAAAAGAAACACTATAAAATATATATGTAAAACCAAAACCACAATGTATGGGCAAGTGAACACTAATGACCATACAATAATATGTCAATAATATGAACCTGAAATAGGAAATGAACAAATGCAAGCGGAAAATAAAGAATATAAGAATTTTAGGTTCCCTTCAGAATCTCGAATGTCTGAAAACCCGAATGTCATATGGTCAAGACCATATGATCGAGTTTTCAGAAGCTCGAAATTATGAACAGAGATCTGCATACAGTTCAGAACAGGAGATTTCCCTTTTTCTCACTGTAGTGCAATCTCAGAGTTGGTATATTTAAGTAGCAGGGGTGTGAGGGGTGCAGGGGGGGTTGCCCCCCTGCAGAAACGTTTTATTTATTTTTTTGTTTTTTTTGTTTTTTTGTTGGATTAATTTCAGGGTTTCGAGGTTCTGAAAATTCGATCCTATGGTCTCAACCATATGACATTCGGGTTTTCAGACATTCGAGATTCTGAAGTGAATCCAAAAATTTTACACCACTAAAGAAAAAAGAACCAAAAGAGGCATCAGTTATAAACAATGTCAGCAAGAAACTGAAGAAAACAGAGTATGAGGACTTGCAAGGAAAAAAAGAAAGTTAGGACAACAATGATGACAATGTATCACAAAAGGAATTTCTGTAGGACAGACAATAATAAACAGAAAAAGGAAAAGCTGGAATAGAAACAGCTAGAAGATATAACATAATGAAAGAATGGAAATTACTAATGATAAGTATCTTGAATCATTTGTAAATAAAGGTAGTGATTGCAAAATGTACAAAAGGTAGGAAAAGTGAAGAGAGTTTCCTAAAAGATGTAAGATAAATGTCAAGAAAACAATGGTTTTATTTTTCATATCAAGAATATATGGGAGGAGGAGGTTTTTTTTTAGTAAAGGCTTTGTGGTAAAATAACTAAAATAACAGAAATTACAGAATCAATACCTGGTAGAACAATGTTTGCTAATGCTAAAGTATACAATACTATATATTAAAGCACATACAAAGTGCAATTAAATACCTGTTTGCTTTTTTCTTAATAAACCAAATTGTTGAAGTGACAAGGGGATAAGATATGGATTGCCAATACAGAATGAAGGGAAGAGGAAAAGGTAGAACAGAACTGGATGAATATGATTCAGTAGGGTAGAGATAATTATGTGCAGAAATGAAAAATTTGATGGAAGAAAGGATAGAAATAGAGGACATCTACACATAATGAAGTAAGAAAAAGATGTATGGATAAGGAATTTATAAGACAGATAAACAGTAAAGGAAATGAATAAAACTCTTTTTGCAATTAAGGAAAAATAATCTAAATTTGAGACTATTTCATGAAAACTAAATAGAACGGTGGAAAATATTAATAGAAAAATATAAATAAATGGTAGAAATAATCAAAAGAATGACACTGAATATATTGAACGTGTGTGTGTGTGTGTGTGTGTGTGTGTGTGTGTGTGTGTGTGTGTGTGTGTGTGTGTGTATGTGTGTGTGATGTCTGTGTGTAAAGGCACTAAAAGTGAAGTATAGTGCAAACAGTAATGCAATGAGCTGATTTTGAACGATGTTACCTACACAGAGGGTGGAAGATATAGTAAACCTACTAACAGATAAATTTAGCTCTAACTTTACTCCTCTCTCCCCTCTATCTCTCAAGATATACCTTAAACTGATTTGCCTCCAGCTATCCAACAAGGCCAAGTCCTAAAAGTACAATCAAAAGCTAAAAATACTGCATCAATGGGTCTTAATAATATCCCTGGATGTATCTTAAATAGCATGAAGCATGACACAGCCATAAACCTAACAATACCATCCAATGTCTTTCTCTATACAGGTTTTGAACCAAGTAAATGGAGAACTGCTACAATAATTTCTCTGCATAAGTGAGTACCTTCCACAGATCCTGACAATTATAGAACCATAAGTCTGATCTAACTCATATGAAAAGCCACGGAAATACTTACCATGGAACTTATCAATCAGGATATAGAGAACTTCCAAATACTGGAGCCATCTGAGTTTGGATTTGTCAAGGGCAGGTCATACTTACTCAGTCAAGTGGACCTTTTTGAAAAGGTCACCAAAACAATGGATGAAGGCAAAATGGTACACACAGCATACTTCAACCTGACCAAAGCGTTTGACCCAATTCTCCACCCAAGCATAGTAGAAAAGCTAAATAAAATGCAAATAAACCCCATGTCACCCACTGGATTGCTAACTGGCTCACAGATCGGATGCAGGAAAACAAAACAGGGGAAGTTACCTCCACCAAAGAGACTATTCGCCATTGGAGTCCCCCCAAGGTTCTGTGATGGGCCTCCCCTGTTTGGCATCTATTTTTCTGAAGTAAAAGCCAATACTAAAGGGTTCTGGCTGACTGAGTTTGCAAATGACTGCAAACTAGGAGCAGTCATTGAATCCCCAAATGACTTAGCCATCCTACATAAAGGTTTGTCCCAAATAAATAACCAGTGCCAAAATCATAGACTGAAACTAAAAGCCAAAAAATGCATTATTGTATCCCTTGGGAAGTCACCTACCCCAGGGAACTACCACATTAACAATATTCCACTGAGAGATGACCCAGTTGTTTGGGATTTGGGAACTTATTTAGAGAGTCACCTAACTTTTGGCAGACAAAACAGTAAGGGAAATTAATAAAACTATTTTTATAACAAAGTGTCCATTGTTGTAAGAAAGTTATTCTGGGGGAAGGGCATGGCCAAGATAGTGGTAAATTAGCAACACACTCTCTTAGCTCCACTATCTAAGTTATATTAGTCAGGAATTTTTAAATTTCGGATGTAGCTGACTGATTATTTTCAAAGCTTTTCTTTTACTAAAGTTTTTGGAAGACTACATTGGCATTTTATCTTTTTATTATTTTGAATTCCTGTCAAATTTCAAGCAGAAGGGACTCTCTCAAAACAGTTCTTCAGAATGAGTTACTCTAAAAATATCCTGCAAGACTCTTCAGTAAAAAAGGAATTACAATCTTCACTCTCCAGTGGGCATACGAAAGACATGAGTAAACGGGCGTGCCTTCATTGAAGGTTGAACGTCGAGCTGGCACCTCAGCATTTGTGAAAATCTACTGCCAATCATTAGTGGACCGGAGTTCCACTGTGGTGATCCCTAACCGGGAAAAACCAAAAGACAGCAACACAACTCTCCAGCATTCAGGATTTATTGTTTAAACTTGACAAAATGGACAATAAACTTGATACTTTTAAAGAAAACTGTTCAAAACAAATGGAGGAGTTACAAGAAATAATTATCCAACACAAAACCCAGATCTCTGGTATGGAAGAGTCAATGAATGATATAGAAGGAAGAGTTACAAAAGAACATCAAATTAAATTCCTACTAAAACAAAACACTTCTTTGCTGAACACAATAAATTATATTGAAAACAGAACCAAAAGAAATAATCTGCATATCTATGGACTGCCTTAGAAGACTGAAGGTGATAACATGGTTAATTTTTTAACATCATGGCTCCCTAATACCCTGAATTTACCAGAATCACTTTCATTTGGAATTGAAACAGCACACAGGTCATTAGTGGTACCTTCATCTTATAAGTCAACTACAAATCTGAGGTCCATAATTGTAAGTTTTTTTTTCCTTCCAAGATAAAGAATTCATCTTAAAACCTACTTGGACTAATTCACCGATTAAATATAAAGAGTACCTAATAAGATTTGATAATGATTACTCATCAACAGTGGTTTCAAAAAGAAAATCATTTCTTCCTTTAATAAAATAACTGAAAAAGAAACAAATCAAAATGCATTTTCTGTTTCCAGCTAGACTGAAGATCTTTCTATCAGATGGTGTCAAAACTTTTGATTCCCTAGACTTGGCGGTATCCTACATAATGTCTAATAACATTTTAGACCAAGTAGAAGGAATGGACTGGAACAGTACTTCTTTAAAGAGACAAGCAGGAAAAAATGAATGGAAATCTTTATACCAAAAGAAGAAGAAACTAAAATATTCTTCTTTACTATGCCTTATGTAGTGTTTAAATGCTATGTCATGTGTGGTTCTTCTGTTCACATCAGCTCTAAATTTTAACCCATCTCTTTGATGCTACTAATGCAAATGCTAGAAATGCTAAGTAAATCCATTGTGAAGGTCCATTTAACTTTAATTCATACAGCATATCTTTATAATGATGTAATCAGCTGGGTTAAAGGTTGCATCTAATCTATTTTTGCTCCCACACATTTTAAAGCAATAGATGCATCATTTACATCAGTTTACACTATATGAAAAATATACCTGATGTAAGTTAATTATGTAAACAAAAGTTAACCTGCATACAACATTCAAATCCCTCATATTAATACAATATGTATTTTGTTATACTGTTTTTTTAATTTTGTTTATCAAAGAAAATATATCTACCTACCTCTAGTTGAAACATGGGTGCTGTCTAGTTCAATGTTGATGCCAGCTGAGGGAAAATACAAATTATTAAGTAAATTGTTGTCTGTGACTATGTTCAACAGCATTTTGGTAAAATAGTGTATAGTTTTACTAATTTTATCAGATAAACATAGCGATTATTGGTGGAAAGTAAATAGTTAACAGTAACTAAAAGCCACTCTTAGATAGTTACATTTATTCTGCCACACAATCATTTTTCAAGATCTTGTTATGTGTTATAATAATTCATGACATATATATTTACAACTCAAAAGAAATCATATAGAATGATTCCTAGATTGAATGTGTGGTTCTTCTGTTCACATACAATGCTGGATGTTTTATTTTGTATTACTATATCTATGAAATTATTCTTTATATTCCAGTGGGGAAAGGAATAGGTGGATATTTCAGATTTATATTCAGCTTGTATTGATCTTGCTAAATTAAACATGGCAAATTACTCTATGGAATCATTAGCAATCACAATATGTGTAGCTGTTGTTAATTTTACAAGGCTTCTTATATGCAATTGCATTATACTACTACATTACACTGTTAAAGTAAAAGTATACTAGGTCATTTTAATATATCTGCATACATACGGAGTTATATTTGCATAACTAAATATATTTCTTAGTTGTTATGTGGAATTTAAAAGACTGTGCAATACTATATTTAGATGGAAATGAATGTCTTATTACTAGTTGAGATAATATGTAGCTAATGTCAAAAATCTACTGTATGTCTTCATATATTATATATAACTTTTGAGTTAATTTAGTCATTATATTGCTTTCTGCATAAAAGTGAATATTTACATAGCCAGAGTGGGAAATGAGTTTGGGTAGAGGCTTTAGAGGAAATGCATGCACAGTAATGTTATTGAAGTGTAAGTCATTGTATGTTTTGACTGTTTGTTAATATATTGTTTAATAATGGTATATTTATATCTCAACTTTTGGATGTCAACAATTATCACTTGTTTTATTTTTAAGGAAAAATTTCTTCAATAATATTTATGTTTTTGTTACAGTAAAAGGTATACATGGCTAATTATTCTTCTAATATCAGCACATGTATGAAGTGCATTTATATAAATGTTAATGGTTTAAATAACAGCTCTAAAGGGGGAAGCTTATTCAAATATCTTAAAAAGTGTAATGCACAAGTTGTTTTCTATAGGAAACACATGTATTACATGAAGGTATAAATAAACTGAACTCTAATAACTATTCAGTGTTAAATAGTTTACATTACAAAAAAAAGAGGTGTAGCAAACTTATGGAAAAATTCTGTTGTAATGCCCAAGGTTATAATTCATATTATGATAATACTGGACTGTTCTGCATGGTGTTTATGAAAATAAAAGGAGAAATGTTTAATTTAGTTAACCTTTATTGGATACCTGGGTTAGGGGTTAAAGCAGTTAGGCATCAGTTTGGAGATATTATACAACATTCTAAAGGGAATTTAATACTGGCAGGTAACTTTAATTGTATAATGAGTGATAATGATATCAATACAAAAATACAAGTAGAAAGCCAGTGACTTCAAAGGCACTAGCTGATTTTATTGCATTAATTGGTATTAAAGATATTAATGAATATGCTGATCCAAACTCATTATTTTTTACATACTATTCACATCATCATACTACTCAATCCAGGAATGATAGAGTATGCATTTCAAGAGAGGTAATTACAAAATTAGATAAAGTAAAAGTAAGTACATGTCCTTTATCTGACCATAACGCTATCACATTTGATTTGGAAGTGAATACAAAACAGCCTGTAACTATCCCTAGAATACCATCATATTTAACCACTTTAAAGGACTTTAGGGATTTTTATACTAATGAGATACATGCTTTCCTAAATATTAGTCTTACTAATGACATTTCAGAATAATATGTGTGGGACTCTCAAAAGTCATATATTTATGGTAACCTGGTACATTAATAAGAAAAAACAATGGAATAAGTAATTGGACTTACAAACAAAGACAGATAGATTGAAGTTAGAGATCCAAAAGGGTAATATTAGTTTAATTAAAGAACTTGACATAAACAAAAATATTTAGAAACTTTGCATCATAAAACTATGATTAATTTAGAAAAGATTAAACTAAATGTCTATACTATGAATCCTAAGACCCAACATAGTTTAGCAAGCAGAATGAAGAAAATCATTAAATCCAACCAGATAAAAGAACTTCATATTTCAGGTACAAGGAAGAAAGTTTCAGATTTAGATGGTATTTTAGAAGCGTTTAGGAAACATTTTAATTCAATTAACTCACATAGCACAGAAATAGAATTGTAAAATGTAATAAAATAATTTTTCAGAAAACATATTAGGAATAAACTGTAGATCAAATTAAGCTATTAGACAATGTCAGAGCTTAAATCACAAATAAATCAGCTCAAGTTAAATAAATCTCCTGGAATATACAACATAATCCCTGAAATGTACAAATTCTTATCTAATGAAGCTTTAGTCTTGGTGTTAAGGTTCTTTTCTTTAGTTAAAATAAAAATATCATCCCCTCCTTCTTGGAAATATACTTTAATATCTCCAATTCTCAAGTCAGAAAAGGAGGCAATAGATTGTTCATCTTACAGACCAATATCACTTTTAAATGTAGACTAGAAGATGTTCGTGGCAATACATGCTACTAAAATCAAACAGTTTCTGACTTTTTTGATAGATGAAGACCAAACCAGCTTTATAAAAGATAGAAATACATATGATATTAAAAGAATACTTACAGTAATTGATTATGTCAACAACACAGCAGGTAACTTGATTATAGTGAGTTTAGATATCAACAGTACTTTTGATTCATAGTGCTGTATGAAAATTCAATAGCATTTATTAAGATTGGATCACACACACCTAGATCCATTACAATCGCTAATGGTACAAAACAGGGATGACCTCTGTCTCCAGTGTTGTTTGCTCTGGTCATAGAACCTTTTGCAGATTGTATCAGGATGAACGCTAATATCCAAGGTATACAAAGTCAGTAGGTCTTTGACACTGAAACTTCATCTATTTGCAGATGACATCTTACTGAATTTGAACAATAATAATAATTCATTACAAGTTTTATTTGACTCAACGGATCTCTTTCAGAGAATTTCTGGCTTTAAATTTAATGAAAATAAAACCAATATATTGCTTACAAATTGGAATATGAAAGACATAAGTAATACGTTCTCTAAATAAGTAGTATCATATAACAGTATCAAATACTTAGGAGTTATATTAACAAATGACATGAATGAAACATTAACAAATAATTATGCTAATATATTACGTAAAATTAAATCCCTTATGGATACACAGAATAGGTTCTTTTTTACTATGATAGATACATTTTTTACTTATTAAAACTATTATTTTCCCCAATATATTATATTTTATACAGGCCTTTTGCCTCCCCCCTCTAAACTTACTATACATCAATTTAATAAATTTATGTTACATTTTTTTTGTGGTACCCCAGCAAACCAAAAATAGCAGTAAACCATCATTTAAATGATTGGGAAACAGGTGTAATTAATCTTCTGGACACTGAATTGTATGCTGTATTGTCTGCTATTAAAAATATAACTTTATGGTTAAACACTTCATATTCGGCCAAATGGAAAGAAATTCATGAACATATCTGGTTAAGATCTAATCAATCTTTGTTGTTACAATTTACAAAAATCTTACCTAATATTTTTTACTGGATGATAAGACATTATATCTTAGAGAATAAGAATAAACATATATGCTCCAAATATATTACAATTACATTAACTACATTTAGAAGCTTTTTAAATAAAAATCCAGATAGCAAGGCTTGGTCATTTCTGTTGTATCCTATTGTATATGCACAGTACAATATTAATACTTTTGATGACTTCAAAATGAAAAGGCTTAGGGATAAAAATTTTATATATTAGTATCATATGATTGACTTTGGAAAAGTCCTTTCTATGTGTGAAGGCTGCCAGCCTAGCTATATAGGAATTGTAAATAATTCTATGTCATTGTAAATATTAATAGCATCCACAGGCTTGTGTAACAAATGTAAGAAAATTGTGTTATCTTCTGAGTTTCAAAAATGTACCGCAGTGCACCCTGCTGGAAGAAAGCTGACAAATCAAGCATTTGGGATTTTGTCTAAAGCTGACACTAACTCACTAGGCACTTGCTTTGCTCTGTAAGTAGGGTTTAGATCTTAGTATTTCTCTTAGAGACAGACATGGTAAGATTAGTCTGTTTTCTGTATTTATGTCAGACTATCCTACATTATTTTAAAGTTTCCTGGGATTTCTGAACTCTGTAATGTGGTTGTGTTGAATGAATAAGTATTGTCTTGTGTTTTTATTATTTATTATTAAATATTTTGAACCTTTCAACTGTAGCTATTTTGTGTAGAGATAATTTAAGTTCTTAGCATACATTGCATGTATTTGGTGATACTGTCCAAGCCACTCCAATAGTCTTGCTGCTCAGTCACATTTATTATTTGGATAACAGTAATATTACAAAGTGAAATTGGTCACCCTTTGGAAAGGACCTTATAGTAGCTGATATTAGTGGTTGGAGGCAGTAAATTTTACCTTATAGTCTGGAGAGAAGGGGGCATAGCTGGAAAACGTGTGCCAGCCTTCCCCAGGAGTGTCTGTGTGTTTGTATATAACTCATATCTCAAAGTGTGTGTGTCTGCCAGCAACTTGGGCAGGGACACAAAGCACTGGTTGGACATAGAGTGTGCTGGAGGTTATAGCTTGACCACAAGGCTGAGATCTGGACCCTATAGCTGTGCCAGTGGGGAGTCTTATTGGGGTTCTGGAGAGAAAGGGAGAAACCAGCCCCAGACTGACTGTGATCTCTGTGTGCTCTTAAGGAAATTGTACTTTACTGTGTGTGTACTTGTTATCCTTCCCAATGTGCACGCCACTCACTCATGTTAGTGGTGAGGATTGAGGCCCCTTGATTACTGGGCCAGTGGATGGGCATCACATATTAATTGTTTGGCAGTGGTGGGATATCCACATCAGGTATTAATTGTTTGATAGTGGTGAGTCAGCCACATCACATACTAATTGGCTTGTAGTGGTGTGGATAGTGAATTCCTGTAGCTTGTATACAGTGATCACGGAAGGAGTTTTGTACTCTAAATCAGCCACTGAGTGAATATTCAGAGTTCAAATCACAACTGGCACAATTGGATGGTGCAGTGGTTCAGCGGTAGCATTGTCACCTCACAGCAAGAGGTTTTCTGGTTCGATTCTCAGCTGGGGTGCCTTCTGTGTGGAGTCTGCATGTCCTCCCTGTGTTTGTGTGGGTTTCCTCCGGGTGCTCCGGTTTCCTTCCACGTTACAAAGATATGCATCTGAAGCCTTTCTCCCCAGGCCTCCACTGAAAACTGGCTTAGTTCCAAGTCGGACTTTCCCGGTTAACAAATGTTAAATAAATAAATAAAAATAAATAAATAAATGTTTTATTTCTTCTGTTAGCTTAGTTAATCAGGGAGAGCAGGCAGGCATTTTAGCACAGGAGTATGCTAAGCTGACAAGGAGCCAGTTGGCTGTGATGTGCCAGGCTAAAGGACTGGTGCATGGAAACCTGACTAAAGCAGACATGATTGCAGCTTTGGTCACAGCTGCATCAGGGAATAGTAACCAGGAGGATGATCAGACTGGCCATGGAGATGTACAACACTCAGAGAATGGACAGCTCAACCTATCTGCAGAGGACTTAAAAATCCATCTGGAGTTAAAAAGACTTGAGTTGGAGGCCAGGCATTTTGAAACAGAAGCAGCAGATAGACTGAGATGTCTACAGGCTGAAGAGAATGAGAAACTGCTACGCTTGGAGGCTGAGGAGAAGGAGAGGCAGAGGCAGCATGAAAAGGAGATGCTGACTCTTTGCCAGAGTCATGGAGGTAATGGGGAAGGGAGTACCTTGACCCCAGAAGCACAAAAGGTCAGTAAATTTGTTCCACAGCTTACAGAGGGAGATATTTTGATAGTTTCATACATATGTTTGAGAGGGTATATAAACAGTATGATGTTGACCAAAGGCTCTGGGTATGGTTCCTGACCTCCTTACTCCATGGTAAAGTTGTAACTGTGCTGTCTAAATTATATGATCATGATTTTTTTGATTATACTGCTGTTAAGAATTGTTTGCTAGACTTCTTTAAGCTAACACCTGGGGCTTATAGAAAAGATTTCATTAGCATAGACGCAAGGCAGATGAAAATGTGTGTGAATATGTTGCTGAACTAAGCAATTATTTTCATAGGTGGGAGAGTGGATGTCAGGTCACCACTACTGAAGGGGTGATGGAACATTTGGTGAGGGAACAAGCCCTTATCACTTTGCCTGAGGACATGAGGATCTGGTTAGCTGATAGACAATGTGCTATTTCAGATGAGTTGGGGAAGAATGGAGACCTATACCTAGCAAGAAGGGCATCACTGCACAGGAGAGGGACACCCAGTGCTGCTCATGGGTCTAAAGAAACCCATGGTGGGCAGCCCAGACTGCCCCAACAGAATCTGCCAGTGGCAGGGGAAGCCACTAGTCCAGGTACACATCTATGACCTAGGGTTAAATGTTTTGAATGCAACCAGTGGGGCCATGTGGCATATAGATGTCCATGGAAGCAACATGGGGAACAAAAGTTGAGGTAGCCAGTAAGTGGGAAGGACAAAATGGCAATGGTAGGTTATCGTGAGACAACAGCGGTACCAAACTACCATCCTGCAGATGTCCTGATAGGGAAGGATTTTGATGTGGCAGTGCCATGTGTTAATGCAGTTACACACAGTCAGGCTTGGAGACAAGCATGTGGGTCTAGTAGCCTGGGGTAGACCCAGACAGACTGCATACTTGCAGCCAGGACTGGTGAAGTGGTTACTTCTGGGAGGGAGCTACGATGTAGCAGTGAGAGTGAAGGTGAGCCACAGCTGCTTGTGAGTACTGATGTTCCCTTGGACAGAGTGACTGCAAAGGTAGAGGTGAGTAGTAGTACCCAGGCTGACAGTGGGGCACAGTAGTCAGAAGCTGCCAGACTTCCTGTGGAAGGGGAGCTGAGAAGGGTTACAAAGAGATAGTTGAGACAGACTCAGCTCTCAGACCCTACATTACATGGCCTGAAAGAGGTAGCTAGTGAGGGACCTGATTCTCAAGGGAAGGGGGATTCTGTATACTGGGACAAAGGGTTACTGTATAATGAGTGGACTTCTGAGGGAGGGCTAGAAGGTGAGAGAATACAGCAGTTGGTAGAGCCTATAGCCTACCATCTGGCACTTCTATCCATAGCCAATGATATTCCCTTTCCAGGTCATATGGGCATAAAACATACAAAGAGATGTATTATGCAGAACTTCTATTGGCCTGGAATTTCCAGAGATGTAACAGGGTACTGCAGGACCTGTGAGCAGTGCCAAAAGGTATGCAATGCAGGAGACAAGGTGAGAGCTTCTTTGATGCATTTGCCTATGATTGAGGAGCCATGTCACAGGGTAGCTATGGATATTGTGGGGCCTCTGAGTACCCCAAGTTCCACAGGGAAAAAGTATAACCTAGTGGTAGTAGATTATGCTACAAGATACCCTGAGGCAGTGGCTTTGTCCTTCATTGAGGCAGAAAAGGTGGCAAATGCTTTGTTACAGATTTTCAGCAGGGTAGGTGTTCCAAAAAATACTGACTGACAGAGGTGTCAATTTCATGTCAGACCTGCTGGCTTGTCTGTGGAAGTACTGTAGGGTGAAGCACCTGAAGACCACCCATTACCACCCCCAGACTAATGGTCTTGTTGAGAGGTTAAACTCTACACTCAAGTCCATGCTACGGGGATTTGCAGACCAGTTTAAGAGGGAGTGGGACATATATTTTCCTCATCTGTTGTTTGCTTACAGAGAGGCTCCCCAGGAATCCACAGGTTTTTCACCCTTTGAGTTGTTGTATGGGCATAGGGTGAGGGGGCCTCTAGATTTAATTCATGATGAGTGGGAGAGTGAGTGTGAATCTCACAAGAAGTCTGCTGTGGCATATGTCCTAAACCTCAGGACAAGGCTCAGGGAACTCATGGGCTTGGCCCAGGAGAACCTGGCAGAAGCCCAACAACAGAAAAAGGTCTGGTATGACAGGAATGCGCGAGCCAAAGAGTATGCTGTAGGGCAGCAGGTGATGGTTCTTATTCCTGTCAGACACAAGTTGCAAGCAGTTTGAGAAGGACCCTAAAAGGTGGTAGGGAAGGTCAGTGATGTTAACTATATGGTAGAACTGCTAGGCAGGTGGCAGGGGCACACATTGTACCATGTTAACATGAAACCTTACCATGATAGGGAGGCCCTTGTGCTGAGCATTTATAGTGGATTGCAGGAGGAGTCTGAGGGAGATCTGGTGACTTGATCTCCTCAGTGAGGCTCGGACTGACACCTCAGTGGAAGGGGTAGCAATGTCCCAGCAGCTATCTCCTACCTAGGTTTGAGAAATCCAAGCAGTATTACAGGAGTTTGGGGAAATGTTCACTGGGAAACCAGGGTGCATCCACCTGGTGCAGCACCAGGTGGATTCAGGACCCCAAAGGCCTATTAGGCAGGCCCCGTATAGGATGCCTGAGAGAGTCAAACAGACTCTGAGGGAGGATATACAGGAAATGTTGAAACTAGAGGTAATTTAAGAGTCCAGCAGTCCCTGGGCCTCCCCATTGGTGCTGGTGCCAAAGAAGAATGGCAGCACCAGGTTTTGTGGGGACTACAGGAAATGAAATAGTCACACAGAATCAGATTCTTACCCCAAGCCTAGGTTGGATGAAGCCCTAGAGCAGCTGGGTGGGGCTAAGTATCTTACCACCATTGATCTTATCAAGGGTTACTGGCAGGTGCCCTTGACTCCCAGTGCTAGAGAGAGAGAGATGAGCCTTTGTGACTCCTTTTGGCTTGTATGAGTTCACAAAGATGCACTTTGGGATGCAAAATGCCACAGCAAGTTTCCAGAGGCTGGTAGATCATATCCAAGCAGGAACAGGGGGGTTTGCCCTTGCTTACCTGGATAATAGTGCCATCTACAGCCATTCCTGGCAAGAGCAACTTCAACATGTCAGGGAGGTGCTGGGCAGACTACAGAGGGCAGGGTAGACCATTAAGCCAGCAAATATCAGGTGAGTATGGCAGAGGTAGCCTACCCAGGACATAGAGTGGGGAGTGGTAAGATAAGGCCAGAACCTGCCAAAATGGAAGCCATTCAGCCATGGCCTGCACCTGTTACCAAAAAGCAGGTGAGGGCATTCTTAGGGACAGCAGAGTACTACAGAAAGTTCATCCTTAGTTATAGTGCCATAGCTGCTCCCCTCACAGACCTGACAAGGAAAAACAGGCCAGATAAGGTAGTGTGGATCCGAGCATGTAAACAGGCATTCCAAAAGCTTAAAGAAGCTTTGGGAGGACCCCTGTGTTAGCCAGTCCAGATTTTAGCAAATAATTTGTTGTGCACGTGGATGTTTTGAACGATGGGGAGGGGGCTGTACTTGGCCAGATTTTTTCAGAGGGAGAAGAGCACCCAGTGGTTTACCTCAGTTGTAGGCTCCAATCCAGGGAGGAATGCTATGCAGCAGTAGAAAAGGAATGTCTAGCCATACTGTGGGCACTGCAGAAACTTCAGCCTTATCTATATGGAAGGAAATTCACTGTAGTTACAGATCAGAATCCCCTAACATGGTTACACTGAGCCAGCCAGCAAAATGCCAAGTTGCTAAGATGGAGCCTAGGGTTGCAAGCACATGATATGTCAGTGCAGCACCGCAGTGGGATTAGCAATGCCTATGCAGATGGGCTCTCAAGACAGGGAATGGGGTATGGTATACCCAGATAGACCTAACCCTCTCAAGTAACATTTCTCAATGGTCACATGAAAAACTAGCTTGAGTTCTCTTGGGGGGGGGTATGTGAAGGCTACCAGCCTAGCTAGATAGGATTTTGTAAATAATTCTGTGTCACTGTAAATATTAATAGGATCCACAGGCTAGTGCAACAAATGTAAGAAAATTGTGTTATGTTCTGAGTTTCAAAAATGTAACCACAGTGCACCCTGCTGGAAGAAAGTTGATAAGTCAAGAATTTTGGATTTTGTCCAAAGTTGACAACAACTCACCTGGCGCTTGCTTTGCTCTGTAGGTAGGATCTTATATCTTAGTATTTTTCTTAGAGACAGATAGAAATGGTAAGATTAGTTTAGCTGTTTTCTATATTTATGTCAGACTATCCTACAATATTATTTTAAAGTTTCCTGCAATTTCTGAACTCTGTAATGTCATTGTGTTGAATGAATAAGTATTGTCTTGTGTTTTTTTATTATTTATTATTAAATATTTTGAACCTTTCAACTGTGGTTGTTTTATGTAGAGATTATTTAAACTCTTAGAGTGTATTGCATGTATTTGGTGATATTGTCCAAGCCACTCCAATAGTCTTGCTGCTCAGTCACACTTACTATTTGGATAATAGTAATATTACAAAGTGAAAATGGTCACCCTTTGGGAAGGGACTTATAGTAGCTGATATTAGTGGTTGGTGGCAGTGATTTCTACCTTATAGTCTGGAGAGAAGGGGGGCATAGCTGGAAAACCTGTGCCAGCCTTCCCCAGGAGTGTCTGTGCATTTGTATATAACTTATATCTCAAAGTGTGTGTGTATCAGCTACTTGGGGAGGGACACAAAGCACTGGTTGGACAGAGAGTGTGCTGAAGGTCTTAGCTTGACCACTAGGCTGAGATATGGACCCTATAGCTGTGCCAGTGGGGAGTCTTATTGGGGATCTGGAGAGAAAGGGAGAAACCAACCCCAGACTGACTGTGATCTCTGTGTGCTCTTAAGGGAAATTGTACTTTACTGTGTGCGTACTTGTTATCCTTCCCAATGTGCACACCCCTCACTGGTGCTAGTGGTGAGGATTGAGACTCCTTGATTACTGGGCCAGTGCATGGGCATCATACTATGAATCAAATCATGAATAAATACAGTATAGAAAATATGTGGCTAATAATGCAGGACTTAAGGCATTACATTATAAATAATCTGGAGTTGATGCATTCATTAGTTAGGCAAAATGTTCCAAAGTTTATGATTATTATAGGTAATCAACCTGTGCAAAGAAGTGGTTCTTTGTCCAAAATATACAAATTAATTAAAGATTTGAAGATATTACATAACAAAAATTGTTGGGACTATTACAAAACAATCAATAAGCAACCTCCTAGTGAAAGTGACAAAAAACTGGTACTAGTTTCCTCAAAACAAACTTCCCTGTCCTTACAATGGAAGCTATTCTCTTGGAAATTTATTCATAGAATTTATATTACATCCCATAAAAAGGAATTAATGTTGGTCAAGTTAATGGATGTTGGAGAAGTAAGTTAATTTTGAAAGCAGACTGGCAGCACATGTTCTATGATTGTATTCTACTCAGACTATTTGTTTGTGTCTTTCAGCTTTTCCTGGTTAGGGGTTGCCAAAGCGGAACTCCGGTCCGCTAATGATTGGCAGTTGATTTTTATGTACCAGTTTGCAAGGCCTGACGCACAACCTTCAATTGGGACAAAATTAATTATTTTTTACAGATGTGTTCAATGACAAATTTCAGTTAACTAAATCACTGATTTTAACTCCCCTATACCAAATTTCATTCCTAGACAAAATTATTCAATTTTATGGACCCTATTAGCACTTGCTCACAAGATAATCACCAAAAATAGGAAGAGTGAAACTTCTCCTACATTTAAAGAATTCAAGAACATGGCATTAATGGTTGTATGAATGGAAATGGCTACTGTCAAGATGAAAACTCTAAGAATTGCTTCATACTACAACCTTTGGCTAAAAGTTGTAGAGATATTGGAGAAAATAGACTATAACACTTTATGAATTAGAATAGTTACCTGAAGATCTTAAAACTATCTATATGGTTAGACAGCTACGTAAATAGTTTCATTTTTGTTGGTTTGTTCTTATGAAGTCTATTCCTTTTTGTTGCTTTTTTTCCGTTTAAAAAAATTATGTTACTGAATTTATCAAAAATGTATGTTTCTATTTCATATTACAACTTGTTGGTTTCATTTTAAAATTCAACAAAAATGCTTCAGAAAAATAAAGAAAATCCTTCTATTTTGCATGGCTTAAAACAAAGGGATTGAGTCTAGATCTAGGGATATCATTGTCCCTCTTTATGCAGCTTTCATTAGATCAGCCATTAAGTATAATGCCTCATTTGATGTATCTGTCCACACACATGCAACAACTGGAATGCCCACAGAAATACCTTACTGAAATGATACAAGACCTAAATGACATGTTCTACATGGATCACCTCAAAGCCCTGTCACTATACTCGGTATATCCTACAGACTGCTAAGAAATGACCTGTGTCTGGCATACAAGGCATCCTCCAACCCAATACTGATGGATTTACTGGACATCAGCAAGTTAAATATCATCAGAAATAATCTAGGGATCTAAGCATCTTCTACAACATGAACAGAATGGTTTGGAGGAACAGGTAAATCTACCAGAACAGACTCTCCATACACATAAAACAAAGTTTATCCCTGTTCATATTCAAGTACAACTTGGATCTAGAGATGGGAAACAGAATTTACCTCTGGACTGCCCCCAGACTGGCAGAGGCAGTTCCTAAATGCTTTATCCCAAGCATAGGTACCCTAAAATTATTGAGAGCATGATCCCATTTATTCTCGATGGGGTAGTATATAATTATTGACCACGGGACGGATATGCCAATTTCTAACCAAATGGAATAGGCTAATCTGAGTACAAAAACTGAAATTGGCTAGGCTAGAGGAATGAAATGTAGAAAGAAATGAAAGTTGCAAAAGGAAATAAATGAAATAGTAAAGGTCAAGTTTATGAAGTAAAGAAAGCAATACAACTGTACAGTGAGGAAATTCATCAGAAATTGATGGGACAGAGTTCAACCCTTTTACTGCTGACCATTTCTAACAGGATTGTGCCCTATCACAGACTGTGGTTTTTTGTCACTTTTCTATAAAGGGTTGTGTCTGAAAAATAGTTTGATATAATTTCATGACATTTTCAGTACATTTTAGTGGGGTAGTGTTATGTAAATACATCTTTAAAGGCAAAGAAGCAGATTGTAAATTTCCGATAGCCAGTCTGGACATAATTTGCCTTTATCTAAAAATTTCAGTGAGTGGGATTTATACGCACTGCACCCTATAGTGAAAGGATGGTATTCATTAACTCATTCATACATATAGCACCTTTTTGTACATTTTGATTTAACACGCATTGCTTCTTGTGGTACCCTAGCATTCTCTGAGGTCAGCATCCTTTACTAAATGACTTACCAATTAGTAATAAACAGCATAAAAAAGGGCAGGGTCTATGTAACAAAATGACAATAAGATTGTTAATGCAGGATATACTGCAGTAGAAAAAATAATCAGTATTTGTCACTTGTTATCCATATTTCCATATTTGCATTCATATTCCATAAGTGAGAGAGCTACATGTTTTTGAGGGGCATGGTAAGAAATGTCATTGTCCATAACAAAAAACACATTGCCACTGCCTGTGTATAATGCAGTATACTGGAGATATTGCTATCTGTTTGTTATTAATTATGAAGATATGTGATATTTCAGCATCTGCCTTAGTATTTCTAAAACAAGTGACTTACAGGCCATTGAATAGCATTATGAGGAACCTTAAAGGATACTGAAAAAGATTGTCATTGATATACATACCACTCAGTGTCTAAGCAATACAAATCATAGTATTTGCCTTTAAAAGAATAACAGAGGAACAGAGAATAGAACAATTTCTTCAGCATAAAATATTTTAATTCATAGACCAGATACAATTAGCGATAAAGAATCTTAGCATAGGAGGACTTCAAGATGGCTATACATTTTTCAACATGTTAGTTTCCACTCTCTCAGTAAGAGCCAGTGATATTGTCAGCTTGAGTAAAATGCCATTACACTGCCTGGATGCCAACAAAGAAAAAATTTTGAGAACGTGAAAGAAAACCAATCAGAAAAGGTGAAGAGAAAACATATTGGTTGGGAAGAATTCTGCAAATGTTCAGCAAAAAGCAGTTTAAGCTACAGCTTTGGTAAAAGAGTTGGTTTCTAGTAATTTAGAGGAAAAAATAAATCAAATATACTTAGAGAGGATTCAAATAAATGAAACATTGAAGGAGTATATCAACTCAAATAATAAAAGGCTGGAAAAAATAGAAGAAGCTTGAATTACCTTTTTAGATAAACTGATAAAACTGCAAAAATCAGAGGCTGAAATGAATAAAAGGCTAGCTGACTATGAGACTTCTCAAGAAGAGCTGTTTCAAACAGTGTTAAAGTTAGAAGAGAGAGCACACAGAGAAAATCTGAGATTTTCTGTTGTACAGAGAAACTGGAAGGAACAGACTGTATTAATTTTATGAAAACAGAAATAATCACACGAGAAAGCAGCCAATACCTGTATTAGTAAAAATGCAATCATACCAGCAGAAAGAGTTGATCCTGACAAAACTGTGTCAGAAGGAAAAAGTATCAAAATTGGAGACAGTAGATTGTTTGTGGAAAATGATTATTCACTGTACACCAGGTTTAAGACAAGCAAATTTATCCCAGGAATCAGGGAATGTAGAGAGATACATGTAAGATTCAAGCAGCTATATACAACTGCCTTCAGAATATTTTTTCTGGAGGATCCAAGACATTTTGAATGCAGAATAGGCTAAGGAGGAAACAGAAAAGTTTGTGCAATAAAAAATGAACAAGCAAACAGCAGGGCATTCTGCTTCTCATTCTTCTGACAATCATATAGAGATTTTGCCAGTGAAACCTTTTCCAGTGTTCCAAATGAACATGTTTGAAGGACAGAAAACAGTACATGAGTTGGCTAGAAGAATCAGGAGTGTCTTGGACTTGAAGCAGAGTCTGTTAATCAGAGATGGAGATGAACAAGATGAAGGCAAGCAACACTGAATTAGTGAGTAAATGGAAAATACAAAGCATCAATCACATTTGTGAAATATGGCTTTGCAAGAAAAAGTGGCTGAGAAAGACTGGACTTTTGTTGCCTTTGTTAGACTTCTGGGTGGACTGTAAAGCATAAACCCCACTTTTATGTGATTAATGTTTGGAAGGACACTAAAAGGGAAAAAAGTATGTTTAAGTAAATGTTTTGTTCTTATTAGTGTCTGTATAGAACATTTCATGATATGAACTGTATGTTATTTATAGCATAAATGTTTGTTTAGTGTGTACTAAGGGGTATTTTAAATATATGGTGAATTTTTTAAGTAACTGATGTATGTGTTAAAGATATTAAAGTAAACAAGTACTTTTTTTTCTATAGGAAATATATTATTTACAATATAACAAGAGAAGAATGGCTTAAAAGTAAATTTAATGTTAATATGCTGTAATCTTGGGCTGTTGGGGAGAGAGTAAAAGTGCAGTGATTATCTTATATGTAGAATTAAGATATTTTCTCTCATTTTAAAAGGCTGAATGTGTCAATTCATGCTCTTGGCAAGTGTTTTTGTAAACAAGTAGGCTTTAAAAATAAAACAAATGATGAAAGTCATGAAAATGCTAAGAGATAAAAATGATAATGTATATATAATCAATCTACAGGAAAATATCCAAATAAAGATGATACTCCTGTATAAGTTTAGAAGTTAAGAAGAAAGAAAGTGATAAAAATCTAGAACATCTTGTTTAACAGTATTTTAAAAGGAAGATAAGCACCAACATCTTGGAAGAAAATTGTGGTAGCTGTATTAAGTAAAGATGGTAAAGAAACATTAGACCCAGCTTCATATAGACCCACTTCAATTTTAAACCAGATTATGAAATGTTTATGTCTATACTGTCTAAAAGAATGGCAAAGATGTTGCCACAATTGAAATATATATATATATATATATATATATATATATATATATATATATATATATATATATGTGTGTGTGTGTGTGTGTGTGTGTGTGTCTGTATGTGTGTGGATCAATGTGGCTTTGTGGAGGGAGGCAAATATTTGACACATTATTAGAACAATGATGATCCAGAAGGAAGTATAATGTAAGAAAATACCACTGGCTGTGGGTTTTGATGTAGATAAAGTATTCAACAGGGTTATCTGGCATCTTATCCATAGGGCAATGCAAGTATTTGCATTCCCTGATACAACAATAATGCTGTTTAGGAAGATAAGTGAAGGTTCAGAGTCAAAATTAAAGTGGAAGAGTGTCTCTCAGATAAATGGTGTTTGAACAGAGGACTCAAGTACAGTTGTCCTCTTTTCTTTGTTATTTGCTTTATATTTAGAACCACTGGCAAGGAAAATAATACTAATAAAACTCAGAAATGCAAGGTTATAATTGGTATGGTAATCAACAAAAGTTGGCTTTATTTGTGGATGATATTATATTGTACCTGATGAACCCAGAAAATGACATCTCAATGTTGTGGAACACTTTGAGACAGTTTCCAATTGTTTTGTGATATAAAATTAACGAGGATACAACAAAGACTATTGCTATAAGTTATGTACCCATAACTAATCTGTTCAGCAATAAACATATTTACAGGAACCTGATAAGATGAAATGTTTAAGAGTATGGATTAAAAAGGTTTCTGTTATGGCAGCAAAGGATATATGCAAAGATACTAAACAAAATATAATAAAAAAACAGAGAAACCGGAAACTCTTGTTTATGGCTATGGATAGTAAAATACAAACAGTGAAAATATCTGGGTCAGGCATATTTTTATCAACCAGATGAGAAGTTGTAAAACTAATTATTAAAGAGCTGAATGAATTTATCTGGGAGGGGAAGAGGACGAGGGCTAAGTGGGACAAGTTGAATCTTCCAATTGAACAAGCTGGTTTAGAATTACCTGATTTAAAGGGATATTTCAGAGCTACACAGTTAATGTTTACATACATAACACAAGTAGAAGGTTAGAATTCAAAATGAAAAAGGATGCTGATAAATCAGGGAGAAAGTTCAAGAAATAAATAAAGAGTGTGATTTTGGATGCATATCCTTAAGGAGAGTAATAATCAAACAGAATATTATATTCATAATGTAGCAGAAAGTATTCTAAGAAATTGGGAAACAGGTGTAATTAATCTTCTGGACACTGAATTGTATGCTGTATTGTCTGCTATTAAAAATATAACTTTATGGTTAAACACTTCATATTCGGCCAAATGGAAAGAAATTCATGAACATATCTGGTTAAGATCTAATCAATCTTTGTTGTTACAATTTACAAAAATCTTACCTAATATTTTTTACTGGATGATAAGACATTATATCTTAGAGAATAAGAATAAACATATATGCTCCAAATATATTACAATTACATTAACTACATTTAGAAGCTTTTTAAATAAAAATCCAGATAGCAAGGCTTGGTCATTTCTGTTGTATCCTATTGTATATGCACAGTACAATATTAATACTTTTGATGACTTCAAAATGAAAAGGCTTAGGGATAAAAATTTTATATATTAGTATCATATGATTGACTTTGGAAAAGTCCTTTCTATGTGTGAAGGCTGCCAGCCTAGCTATATAGGAATTGTAAATAATTCTATGTCATTGTAAATATTAATAGCATCCACAGGCTTGTGTAACAAATGTAAGAAAATTGTGTTATCTTCTGAGTTTCAAAAATGTACCGCAGTGCACCCTGCTGGAAGAAAGCTGACAAATCAAGCATTTGGGATTTTGTCTAAAGCTGACACTAACTCACTAGGCACTTGCTTTGCTCTGTAAGTAGGGTTTAGATCTTAGTATTTCTCTTAGAGACAGACATGGTAAGATTAGTCTGTTTTCTGTATTTATGTCAGACTATCCTACATTATTTTAAAGTTTCCTGGGATTTCTGAACTCTGTAATGTGGTTGTGTTGAATGAATAAGTATTGTCTTGTGTTTTATTATTTATTATTAAATATTTTGAACCTTTCAACTGTAGCTATTTTGTGTAGAGATAATTTAAGTTCTTAGCATACATTGCATGTATTTGGTGATACTGTCCAAGCCACTCTAATAGTCTTGCTGCTCAGTCACATTTATTATTTGGATAACAGTAATATTACAAAGTGAAATTGGTCACCCTTTGGAAAGGACCTTATAGTAGCTGATATTAGTGGTTGGAGGCAGTAAATTTTACCTTATAGTCTGGAGAGAAGGGGGCATAGCTGGAAAACATGTGCCAGCCTTCCCCAGGAGTGTCTGTGTGTTTGTATATAACTCATATCTCAAAGTGTGTGTGTCTGCCAGCAACTTGGGCAGGGACACAAAGCACTGGTTGGACATAGAGTGTGCTGGAGGTTATAGCTTGACCACAAGGCTGAGATCTGGACCCTATAGCTGTGCCAGTGGGGAGTCTTATTGGGGTTCTGGAGAGAAAGGGAGAAACCAGCCCCAGACTGACTGTGATCTCTGTGTGCTCTTAAGGGAAATTGTACTTTACTGTGTGTGTACTTGTTATCCTTCCCAATGTGCACGCCACTCACTCATGTTAGTGGTGAGGATTGAGGCCCCTTGATTACTGGGCCAGTGGATGGGCATCACATATTAATTGTTTGGCAGTGGTGGGATATCCACATCAGGTATTAATTGTTTGATAGTGGTGAGTCAGCCACATCACATACTAATTGGCTTGTAGTGGTGTGGATAGTGAATTCCTGTAGCTTGTATACAGTGATCACGGAAGGAGTTTTTGTACTCTAAATCAGCCACTGAGTGAATATTCAGAGTTCAAATCACAACTGGCACAATTGGATGGTGCAGTGGTTCAGCGGTAGCATTGTCACCTCACAGCAAGAGGTTTTCTGGTTCGATTCTCAGCTGGGGTGCCTTCTGTGTGGAGTCTGCATGTCCTCCCTGTGTTTGTGTGGGTTTCCTCCGGGTGCTCCGGTTTCCTTCCACGTTACAAAGATATGCATCTGAAGCCTTTCTCCCCAGGCCTCCACTGAAAACTGGCTTAGTTCCAAGTCGGACTTTCCCGGTTAACAAATGTTAAATAAATAAATAAAAATAAATAAATAAATAAATGTTTTATTTCTTCTGTTAGCTTAGTTAATCAGGGAGAGCAGGCAGGCATTTTAGCACAGGAGTATGCTAAGCTGACAAGGAGCCAGTTGGCTGTGATGTGCCAGGCTAAAGGACTGGTGCATGGAAACCTGACTAAAGCAGACATGATTGCAGCTTTGGTCACAGCTGCATCAGGGAATAGTAACCAGGAGGATGATCAGACTGGCCATGGAGATGTACAACACTCAGAGAATGGACAGCTCAACCTATCTGCAGAGGACTTAAAAATCCATCTGGAGTTAAAAAGACTTGAGTTGGAGGCCAGGCATTTTGAAACAGAAGCAGCAGATAGACTGAGATGTCTACAGGCTGAAGAGAATGAGAAACTGCTACGCTTGGAGGCTGAGGAGAAGGAGAGGCAGAGGCAGCATGAAAAGGAGATGCTGACTCTTTGCCAGAGTCATGGAGGTAATGGGGAAGGGAGTACCTTGACCCCAGAAGCACAAAAGGTCAGTAAATTTGTTCCACAGCTTACAGAGGGAGATATTTTGATAGTTTCATACATATGTTTGAGAGGGTATATAAACAGTATGATGTTGACCAAAGGCTCTGGGTATGGTTCCTGACCTCCTTACTCCATGGTAAAGTTGTAACTGTGCTGTCTAAATTATATGATCATGATTTTTTTGATTATACTGCTGTTAAGAATTGTTTGCTAGAATTTTTTAAGCTAACACCTGGGGCTTATAGAAAAAGATTTCATTAGCATAGACGCAAGGCAGATGAAAATGTGTGTGAATATGTTGCTGAACTAAGCAATTATTTTCATAGGTGGGAGAGTGGATGTCAGGTCACCACTACTGAAGGGGTGATGGAACATTTGGTGAGGGAACAAGCCCTTATCACTTTGCCTGAGGACATGAGGATCTGGTTAGCTGATAGACAATGTGCTATTTCAGATGAGTTGGGGAAGAATGGAGACCTATACCTAGCAAGAAGGGCATCACTGCACAGGAGAGGGACACCCAGTGCTGCTCATGGGTCTAAAGAAACCCATGGTGGGCAGCCCAGACTGCCCCAACAGAATCTGCCAGTGGCAGGGGAAGCCACTAGTCCAGGTACACATCTATGACCTAGGGTTAAATGTTTTGAATGCAACCAGTGGGGCCATGTGGCATATAGATGTCCATGGAAGCAACATGGGGAACAAAAGTTGAGGTAGCCAGTAAGTGGGAAGGACAAAATGGCAATGGTAGGTTATCGTGAGACAACAGCGGTACCAAACTACCATCCTGCAGATGTCCTGATAGGGAAGGATTTTGATGTGGCAGTGCCATGTGTTAATGCAGTTACACACAGTCAGGCTTGGAGACAAGCATGTGGGTCTAGTAGCCTGGGGTAGACCCAGACAGACTGCATACTTGCAGCCAGGACTGGTGAAGTGGTTACTTCTGGGAGGGAGCTACGATGTAGCAGTGAGAGTGAAGGTGAGCCACAGCTGCTTGTGAGTACTGATGTTCCCTTGGACAGAGTGACTGCAAAGGTAGAGGTGAGTAGTAGTACCCAGGCTGACAGTGGGTCACAGTAGTCAGAAGCTGCCAGACTTCCTGTGGAAGGGGAGCTGAGAAGGGTTACAAAGAGATAGTTGAGACAGACTCAGCTCTCAGACCCTACATTACATGGCCTGAAAGAGGTAGCTAGTGAGGGACCTGATTCTCAAGGGAAGGGGGATTCTGTATACTGGGACAAAGGGTTACTGTATAATGAGTGGACTTCTGAGGGAGGGCTAGAAGGTGAGAGAATACAGCAGTTGGTAGAGCCTATAGCCTACCGTCTGGCACTTCTATCCATAGCCAATGATATTCCCTTTCCAGGTCATATGGGCATAAAACATACAAAGAGATGTATTATGCAGAACTTCTATTGGCCTGGAATTTCCAGAGATGTAACAGGGTACTGCAGGACCTGTGAGCAGTGCCAAAAGGTATGCAATGCAGGAGACAAGGTGAGAGCTTCTTTGATGCATTTGCCTATGATTGAGGAGCCATGTCACAGGGTAGCTATGGATATTGTGGGGCCTCTGAGTACCCCAAGTTCCACAGGGAAAAAGTATAACCTAGTGGTAGTAGATTATGCTACAAGATACCCTGAGGCAGTGGCTTTGTCCTTCATTGAGGCAGAAAAGGTGGCAAATGCTTTGTTACAGATTTTCAGCAGGGTAGGTGTTCCAAAAAATACTGACTGACAGAGGTGTCAATTTCATGTCAGACCTGCTGGCTTGTCTGTGGAAGTACTGTAGGGTGAAGCACCTGAAGACCACCCATTACCACCCCCAGACTAATGGTCTTGTTGAGAGGTTAAACTCTACACTCAAGTCCATGCTACGGGGATTTGCAGACCAGTTTAAGAGGGAGTGGGACATATATTTTCCTCATCTGTTGTTTTCTTACAGAGAGGCTCCCCAGGAATCCACAGGTTTTTCACCCTTTGAGTTGTTGTATGGGCATAGGGTGAGGGGGCCTCTAGATTTAATTCATGATGAGTGGGAGAGTGAGTGTGAATCTCACAAGAAGTCTGCTGTGGCATATGTCCTAAACCTCAGGACAAGGCTCAGGGAACTCATGGGCTTGGCCCAGGAGAACCTGGCAGAAGCCCAACAACAGAAAAAGGTCTGGTATGACAGGAATGCGCGAGCCAAAGAGTATGCTGTAGGGCAGCAGGTGATGGTTCTTATTCCTGTCAGACACAAGTTGCAAGCAGTTTGAGAAGGACCCTAAAAGGTGGTAGGGAAGGTCAGTGATGTTAACTATATGGTAGAACTGCTAGGCAGGTGGCAGGGGCACACATTGTACCATGTTAACATGAAACCTTACCATGATAGGGAGGCCCTTGTGCTGAGTATTTATAGTGGATTGCAGGAGGAGTCTGAGGGAGATCTGGTGACTTGATCTCCTCAGTGAGGCTCGGACTGACACCTCAGTGGAAGGGGTAGCAATGTCCCAGCAGCTATCTCCTACCTAGGTTTGAGAAATCCAAGCAGTATTACAGGAGTTTGGGGAAATGTTCACTGGGAAACCAGGGTGCATCCACCTGGTGCAGCACCAGGTGGATTCAGGACCCCAAAGGCCTATTAGGCAGGCCCCTTATAGGATGCCTGAGAGAGTCAAACAGACTCTGAGGGAGGATATACAGGAAATGTTGAAACTAGAGGTAATTTAAGAGTCCAACAGTCCCTGGGCCTCCCCATTGGTGCTGGTGCCAAAGAAGAATGGCAGCACCAGGTTTTGTGGGGACTACAGGAAATGAAATAGTCACACAGAGTCAGATTCTTACCCCAAGCCTAGGTTGGATGAAGCCCTAGAGCAGCTGGGTGGGGCTAAGTATCTTACCACCATTGATCTTATCAAGGGTTACTGGCAGGTGCCCTTGACTCCCAGTGCTAGAGAGAGAGAGATGAGCCTTTGTGACTCCTTTTGGCTTGTATGAGTTCACAAAGATGCACTTTGGGATGCAAAATGCCACAGCAAGTTTCCAGAGGCTGGTAGATCATATCCAAGCAGGAACAGGGGGGTTTGCCCTTGCTTACCTGGATAATAGTGCCATCTACAGCCATTCCTGGCAAGAGCAACTTCAACATGTCAGGGAGGTGCTGGGCAGACTACAGAGGGCAGGGTAGACCATTAAGCCAGCAAATATCAGGTGAGTATGGCAGAGGTAGCCTACCCAGGACATAGAGTGGGGAGTGGTAAGATAAGGCCAGAACCTGCCAAAATGGAAGCCATTCAGCCATGGCCTGCACCTGTTACCAAAAAGCAGGTGAGGGCATTCTTAGGGACAGCAGAGTACTACAGAAAGTTCATCCTTAGTTATAGTACCATAGCTGCTCCCCTCACAGACCTGACAAGGAAAAACAGGCCAGATAAGGTAGTGTGGATCCGAGCATGTAAACAGGCATTCCAAAAGCTTAAAGAAGCTTTGGGAGGACCCCTGTGTTAGCCAGTCCAGATTTTAGCAAATAATTTGTTGTGCACGTGGATGTTTTGAACGATGGGGAGGGGGCTGTACTTGGCCAGATTTTTTCAGAGGGAGAAGAGCACCCAGTGGTTTACCTCAGTTGTAGGCTCCAATCCAGGGAGGAATGCTATGCAGCAGTAGAAAAGGAATGTCTAGCCATACTGTGGGCACTGCAGAAACTTCAGCCTTATCTATATGGAAGGAAATTCACTGTAGTTACAGATCAGAATCCCCTAACATGGTTACACTGAGCCAGCCAGCAAAATGCCAAGTTGCTAAGATGGAGCCTAGGGTTGCAAGCACATGATATGTCAGTGCAGCACCGCAGTGGGATTAGCAATGCCTATGCAGATGGGCTCTCAAGACAGGGAATGGGGTATGGTATACCCAGATAGACCTAACCCTCTCAAGTAACATTTCTCAATGGTCACATGAAAAACTAGCTTGAGTTCTCTTGGGGGGGGGTATGTGAAGGCTACCAGCCTAGCTAGATAGGATTTTGTAAATAATTCTGTGTCACTGTAAATATTAATAGGATCCACAGGCTAGTGCAACAAATGTAAGAAAATTGTGTTATGTTCTGAGTTTCAAAATGTAACCACAGTGCACCCTGCTGGAAGAAAGTTGATAAGTCAAGAATTTTGGATTTTGTCCAAAGTTGACAACAACTCACCTGGCGCTTGCTTTGCTCTGTAGGTAGGATCTTATATCTTAGTATTTTTCTTAGAGACAGATAGAAATGGTAAGATTAGTTTAGCTGTTTTCTATATTTATGTCAGACTATCCTACAATATTATTTTAAAGTTTCCTGCAATTTCTGAACTCTGTAATGTCATTGTGTTGAATGAATAAGTATTGTCTTGTGTTTTTATTATTTATTATTAAATATTTTGAACCTTTCAACTGTGGTTGTTTTATGTAGAGATTATTTAAACTCTTAGAGTGTATTGCATGTATTTGGTGATATTGTCCAAGCCACTCCAATAGTCTTGCTGCTCAGTCACACTTACTATTTGGATAATAGTAATATTACAAAGTGAAAATGGTCACCCTTTGGGAAGGGACTTATAGTAGCTGATATTAGTGGTTGGTGGCAGTGATTTCTACCTTATAGTCTGGAGAGAAGGGGGGCATAGCTGGAAAACCTGTGCCAGCCTTCCCCAGGAGTGTCTGTGCATTTGTATATAACTTATATCTCAAAGTGTGTGTGTATCAGCTACTTGGGGAGGGACACAAAGCACTGGTTGGACAGAGAGTGTGCTGAAGGTCTTAGCTTGACCACTAGGCTAAGATATGGACCCTATAGCTGTGCCAGTGGGGAGTCTTATTGGGGATCTGGAGAGAAAGGGAGAAACCAACCCCAGACTGACTGTGATCTCTGTGTGCTCTTAAGGAAATTGTACTTTACTGTGTGCGTACTTGTTATCCTTCCCAATGTGCACACCCCTCACTGGTGCTAGTGGTGAGGATTGAGACTCCTTGATTACTGGGCCAGTGCATGGGCATCATACTATGAATCAAATCATGAATAAATACAGTATAGAAAATATGTGGCTAATAATGCAGGACTTAAGGCATTACATTATAAATAATCTGGAGTTGATGCATTCATTAGTTAGGCAAAATGTTCCAAAGTTTATGATTATTATAGGTAATCAACCTGTGCAAAGAAGTGGTTCTTTGTCCAAAATATACAAATTAATTAAAGATTTGAAGATATTACATAACAAAAATTGTTGGGACTATTACAAAACAATCAATAAGCAACCTCCTAGTGAAAGTGACAAAAAACTGGTACTAGTTTCCTCAAAACAAACTTCCCTGTCCTTACAATGGAAGCTATTCTCTTGGAAATTTATTCATAGAATTTATATTACATCCCATAAAAAGGAATTAATGTTGGTCAAGTTAATGGATGTTGGAGAAGTAAGTTAATTTTGAAAGCAGACTGGCAGCACATGTTCTATGATTGTATTCTACTCAGACTATTTGTTTGTGTCTTTCAGCTTTTCCTGGTTAGGGGTTGCCAAAGCGGAACTCCGGTCCGCTAATGATTGGCAGTTGATTTTTATGTACCAGTTTGCAAGGCCTGACGCACAACCTTCAATTGGGACAAAATTAATTATTTTTTTACAGATGTGTTCAATGACAAATTTCAGTTAACTAAATCACTGATTTTAACTCCCCTATACCAAATTTCATTCCTAGACAAAATTATTCAATTTTATGGACCCTATTAGCACTTGCTCACAAGATAATCACCAAAAATAGGAAGAGTGAAACTTCTCCTACATTTAAAGAATTCAAGAACATGGCATTAATGGTTGTATGAATGGAAATGGCTACTGTCAAGATGAAAACTCTAAGAATTGCTTCATACTACAACCTTTGGCTAAAAGTTGTAGAGATATTGGAGAAAATAGACTATAACACTTTATGAATTAGAATAGTTACCTGAAGATCTTAAAACTATCTATATGGTTAGACAGCTACGTAAATAGTTTCATTTTTGTTGGTTTGTTCTTATGAAGTCTATTCCTTTTTGTTGCTTTTTTTCCGTTTAAAAAAATTATGTTACTGAATTTATCAAAAATGTATGTTTCTATTTCATATTACAACTTGTTGGTTTCATTTTAAAATTCAACAAAAATGCTTCAGAAAAATAAAGAAAATCCTTCTATTTTGCATGGCTTAAAACAAAGGGATTGAGTCTAGATCTAGGGATATCATTGTCCCTCTTTATGCAGCTTTCATTAGATCAGCCATTAAGTATAATGCCTCATTTGATGTATCTGTCCACACACATGCAACAACTGGAATGCCCACAGAAATACCTTACTGAAATGATACAAGACCTAAATGACATGTTCTACATGGATCACCTCAAAGCCCTGTCACTATACTCGGTATATCCTACAGACTGCTAAGAAATGACCTGTGTCTGGCATACAAGGCATCCTCCAACCCAATACTGATGGATTTACTGGACATCAGCAAGTTAAATATCATCAGAAATAATCTAGGGATCTAAGCATCTTCTACAACATGAACAGAATGGTTTGGAGGAACAGGTAAATCTACCAGAACAGACTCTCCATACACATAAAACAAAGTTTATCCCTGTTCATATTCAAGTACAACTTGGATCTAGAGATGGGAAACAGAATTTACCTCTGGACTGCCCCCAGACTGGCAGAGGCAGTTCCTAAATGCTTTATCCCAAGCATAGGTACCCTAAAATTATTGAGAGCATGATCCCATTTATTCTCGATGGGGTAGTATATAATTATTGACCACGGGACGGATATGCCAATTTCTAACCAAATGGAATAGGCTAATCTGAGTACAAAAACTGAAATTGGCTAGGCTAGAGGAATGAAATGTAGAAAGAAATGAAAGTTGCAAAAGGAAATAAATGAAATAGTAAAGGTCAAGTTTATGAAGTAAAGAAAGCAATACAACTGTACAGTGAGGAAATTCATCAGAAATTGATGGGACAGAGTTCAACCCTTTTTACTGCTGACCATTTCTAACAGGATTGTGCCCTATCACAGACTGTGGTTTTTTTTGTCACTTTTCTATAAAGGGTTGTGTCTGAAAAATAGTTTGATATAATTTCATGACATTTTCAGTACATTTTAGTGGGGTAGTGTTATGTAAATACATCTTTAAAGGCAAAGAAGCAGATTGTAAATTTCCGATAGCCAGTCTGGACATAATTTGCCTTTATCTAAAAATTTCAGTGAGTGGGATTTATACGCACTGCACCCTATAGTGAAAGGATGGTATTCATTAACTCATTCATACATATAGCACCTTTTTGTACATTTTGATTTAACACGCATTGCTTCTTGTGGTACCCTAGCATTCTCTGAGGTCAGCATCCTTTACTAAATGACTTACCAATTAGTAATAAACAGCATAAAAAAGGGCAGGGTCTATGTAACAAAATGACAATAAGATTGTTAATGCAGGATATACTGCAGTAGAAAAAATAATCAGTATTTGTCACTTGTTATCCATATTTCCATATTTGCATTCATATTCCATAAGTGAGAGAGCTACATGTTTTTGAGGGGCATGGTAAGAAATGTCATTGTCCATAACAAAAAACACATTGCCACTGCCTGTGTATAATGCAGTATACTGGAGATATTGCTATCTGTTTGTTATTAATTATGAAGATATGTGATATTTCAGCATCTGCCTTAGTATTTCTAAAAACAAGTGACTTACAGGCCATTGAATAGCATTATGAGGAACCTTAAAGGATACTGAAAAAGATTGTCATTGATATACATACCACTCAGTGTCTAAGCAATACAAATCATAGTATTTGCCTTTAAAAGAATAACAGAGGAACAGAGAATAGAACAATTTCTTCAGCATAAAATATTTTAATTCATAGACCAGATACAATTAGCGATAAAGAATCTTAGCATAGGAGGACTTCAAGATGGCTATACATTTTTCAACATGTTAGTTTCCACTCTCTCAGTAAGAGCCAGTGATATTGTCAGCTTGAGTAAAATGCCATTACACTGCCTGGATGCCAACAAAGAAAAAATTTTGAGAACGTGAAAGAGAACCAATCAGAAAAGGTGAAGAGAAAACATATTGGTTGGGAAGAATTCTGCAAATGTTCAGCAAAAAGCAGTTTAAGCTACAGCTTTGGTAAAAGAGTTGGTTTCTAGTAATTTAGAGGAAAAAATAAATCAAATATACTTAGAGAGGATTCAAATAAATGAAACATTGAAGGAGTATATCAACTCAAATAATAAAAGGCTGGAAAAAATAGAAGAAGCTTGAATTACCTTTTTAGATAAACTGATAAAACTGCAAAAATCAGAGGCTGAAATGAATAAAAGGCTAGCTGACTATGAGACTTCTCAAGAAGAGCTGTTTCAAACAGTGTTAAAGTTAGAAGAGAGAGCACACAGAGAAAATCTGAGATTTTCTGTTGTACAGAGAAACTGGAAGGAACAGACTGTATTAATTTTATGAAAACAGAAATAATCACACGAGAAAGCAGCCAATACCTGTATTAGTAAAAATGCAATCATACCAGCAGAAAGAGTTGATCCTGACAAAACTGTGTCAGAAGGAAAAAGTATCAAAAATTGGAGACAGTAGATTGTTTGTGGAAAATGATTATTCACTGTACACCAGGTTTAAGACAAGCAAATTTATCCCAGGAATCAGGGAATGTAGAGAGATACATGTAAGATTCAAGCAGCTATATACAACTGCCTTCAGAATATTTTTTCTGGAGGATCCAAGACATTTTGAATGCAGAATAGGCTAAGGAGGAAACAGAAAAGTTTGTGCAATAAAAAATGAACAAGCAAACAGCAGGGCATTCTGCTTCTCATTCTTCTGACAATCATATAGAGATTTTGCCAGTGAAACCTTTTCCAGTGTTCCAAATGAACATGTTTGAAGGACAGAAAACAGTACATGAGTTGGCTAGAAGAATCAGGAGTGTCTTGGACTTGAAGCAGAGTCTGTTAATCAGAGATGGAGATGAACAAGATGAAGGCAAGCAACACTGAATTAGTGAGTAAATGGAAAATACAAAGCATCAATCACATTTGTGAAATATGGCTTTGCAAGAAAAAGTGGCTGAGAAAGACTGGACTTTTGTTGCCTTTGTTAGACTTCTGGGTGGACTGTAAAGCATAAACCCCACTTTTATGTGATTAATGTTTGGAAGGACACTAAAAGGGAAAAAAGTATGTTTAAGTAAATGTTTTGTTCTTATTAGTGCCTGTATAGAACATTTCATGATATGAACTGTATGTTATTTATAGCATAAATGTTTGTTTAGTGTGTACTAAGGGGTATTTTAAATATATGGTGAATATTTTAAGTAACTGATGTATGTGTTAAAGATATTAAAGTAAACAAGTACTTTTTTTTCTATAGGAAATATATTATTTACAATATAACAAGAGAAGAATGGCTTAAAAGTAAATTTAATGTTAATATGCTGTAATCTTGGGCTGTTGGGGAGAGAGTAAAAGTGCAGTGATTATCTTATATGTAGAATTAAGATATTTTCTCTCATTTTAAAAGGCTGAATGTGTCAATTCATGCTCTTGGCAAGTGTTTTTGTAAACAAGTAGGCTTTAAAAATAAAACAAATGATGAAAGTCATGAAAAATGCTAAGAGATAAAAATGATAATGTATATATAATCAATCTACAGGAAAATATCCAAATAAAGATGATACTCCTGTATAAGTTTAGAAGTTAAGAAGAAAGAAAGTGATAAAAATCTAGAACATCTTGTTTAACAGTATTTTAAAAGGAAGATAAGCACCAACATCTTGGAAGAAAATTGTGGTAGCTGTATTAAGTAAAGATGGTAAAGAAACATTAGACCCAGCTTCATATAGACCCACTTCAATTTTAAACCAGATTATGAAATGTTTATGTCTATACTGTCTAAAAGAATGGCAAAGATGTTGCCACAATTGAAATATATATATATATATATATATATATATATATATATATATATATATATATATATATGTGTGTGTGTGTGTGTGTGTGTGTGTGTCTGTATGTGTGTGGATCAATGTGGCTTTGTGGAGGGGAGGCAAATATTTGACACATTATTAGAACAATGATGATCCAGAAGGAAGTATAATGTAAGAAAATACCACTGGCTGTGGGTTTTGATGTAGATAAAGTATTCAACAGGGTTATCTGGCATCTTATCCATAGGGCAATGCAAGTATTTGCATTCCCTGATACAACAATAATGCTGTTTAGGAAGATAAGTGAAGGATCAGAGGCAAAAATTAAAGTGGAAGAGTGTCTCTCAGATAAATGGTGTTTGAACAGAGGACTCAAGTACAGTTGTCCTCTTTTCTTTGTTATTTGCTTTATATTTAGAACCACTGGCAAGGAAAATAATACTAATAAAACTCAGAAATGCAAGGTTATAATTGGTATGGTAATCAACAAAAGTTGGCTTTATTTGTGGATGATATTATATTGTACCTGATGAACCCAGAAAATGACATCTCAATGTTGTGGAACACTTTGAGACAGTTTCCAATTGTTTTGTGATATAAAATTAACGAGGATACAACAAAGACTATTGCTATAAGTTATGTACCCATAACTAATCTGTTCAGCAATAAACATATTTACAGGAACCTGATAAGATGAAATGTTTAAGAGTATGGATTAAAAAGGTTTCTGTTATGGCAGCAAAGGATATATGCAAAGATACTAAACAAAATATAATAAAAAAACAGAGAAACCGGAAACTCTTGTTTATGGCTATGGATAGTAAAATACAAACAGTGAAAATATCTGGGTCAGGCATATTTTTATCAACCAGATGAGAAGTTGTAAAACTAATTATTAAAGAGCTGAATGAATTTATCTGGGAGGGGAAGAGGACGAGGGCTAAGTGGGACAAGTTGAATCTTCCAATTGAACAAGCTGGTTTAGAATTACCTGATTTAAAGGGATATTTCAGAGCTACACAGTTAATGTTTACATACATAACACAAGTAGAAGGTTAGAATTCAAAATGAAAAAGGATGCTGATAAATCAGGGAGAAAGTTCAAGAAATAAATAAAGAGTGTGATTTTGGATGCATATCCTTAAGGAGAGTAATAATCAAACAGAATATTATATTCATAATGTAGCAGAAAGTATTCTAAGAAATAAGCCAACATGTGAATAGAGTAAATGTTCCCAATAGAGGCAACCATAAGTAGGGGTACAGAAAATGGGCACATATTCCTCTAACCAATACCATCAGTTCCCTCCAGTAGGAAATCAATCAATACAATTACTCCCAATAGTAACACCCATTCTAGTTTACCACCCAAGACACTCTCACAAATTGTCTTAATCATTGTCTCCTATAACTATCAAATGATATATCTACAGCCAACCCACTACCCTCCTTACATTTTTTAAGATGCTCCTAAGTCAGATTATTTTACCATTTCTCCTCAATTTATCACCAATTATCAAATCAACCTCCTTCATATTCTTAGGACTTCAACCAGTCCTCACAAGGAATATCAACATCTGATCAACCTTTCTGCATAGCACCCTATCTCTACAAACAAACCACATCTGATTTATTGTTCTGTAAATATCTTAAAACTAAGCATTCAGATTTACAATCAAATAACAAGCCATGGCCAAAATATAACTGACCATACTCTTCCCTCTGTAAAATATCAATTCAAAAAATGAGCAGAGATATTCACCCCAACCCTGGTCCCAGTGTTCATAAAACTATCACTTCCAAACCCAAAATAAACCAGTCACCTAATATATCTCATCAAAAAACAGAATCCAAACTAACCTTACTAAATATGAACTTAAGAAGTGTGTGCAATCAAATCCATGACATACATACATATCTTGCCACATACATTCCTGATGTAGTCACAGCTAATGAAACCTGGTTAAAAAAAAGAAATCAAGGGTAATGAGATCAGCCCCCCCCCCCCCAGGATACAATATACTCAGGCATGACAGACAAAACAAGCGTGCAGGTGGTGTACCAACCATCTATAAAAAAAATCCCTAACCATTACCTTACTTCCACAGGAAATACCCAAACATAACAATTCTGATTTACTAAAAACACTCCTAAAAATCAACAAAAGGAAAACTATGTTTAACAGCAATTTATATACCACCAGAGAATATCTCTGATACTGCTGAAAGCATTCTGTACTGGATATTCTAACAAATTAACCATGAAATTATAATACTTGGAGACTTAAATATTGACTGACAACTCATAAATTCCACTGCCCCCACTGAATCCATAAACTTGTACAGCTTCAGACAAATAACCACACCTACTAGAATCAATAAAACTTCAAGGAGACACTCAACATTAGATTGGATTCTTACAAACAAACTAGACAAATTGACAAAAGTAGACTGCATCTCAGATAGCATAAGTGATCACATACTACCATATGCTATTGGAACTCACCATAAGAAAGATAAACATATTGCAGGTAATTTAATAAAGCTTACACAGAGCTAATCTACGTGTAAGCATAGTGGCGCAGCCCAAACTCGGAGTTCGGAGGTGGAGTGATCCAGTAAACAAGGCTTGGGGTGTATATGACTCCCACTGCACTATTGGGCCATGGAGGCAACAGAATAATGCAAATCACCTCATTTGCTGGTGAAAACCATGCAAATGAGGTGAATTTGCAATCCAGCAAGCAGACAGGCATCTGTGTAGGAGCTGTGTCTACATTAGAAATGTATGAAGTTACTAACCATGTACTGGAGTGCAAAATTAAAATAAACGGGGCCGTGACAACTCCAAATAAAGCATGCATTATGTACATTAGGCATGCCAATCGCCAAAGCTATGGCCATTGGCATGCAAAACTATTTCAAAAGCATAAAAATCATTTTGTTTTTGCCAGATACGGGCTATTTAAGTGGAGTGCAGTGGTGCGCAAAGAAGGATCGTGGAAAACATACAAATAATAATCAATATCTTGTTATTGTATTAAAGCCAACAACCTGTAATGTTGTTTACTATTGCTGCAACTTTGTATCTCTATCATGTACATGATGTGGAGCTTTTCTCCCCAGGCATCCGCTGAAAAAGGACCTGCGTCCAGTCAGAATTTCCCGGTAAACAAATGTAAATAAATAAATAAATACAAATAAAAAAAAAATGAAAAATGCAATAACTGTGACACTTTTAATTTTGCCATTATACTGGCCATCATGCAGCCCCATAACAATGGCAGGTAACAGTGATTGCTAAGGAGATAGGCTCTGGTGTACTGGTGTAACTAGAGTATAAGCAAGTAAGTGTATGTAAATGAACTAAGTTTATTGAATAGCAAAATGGGACACCGTGTCTGTGGGTACCTAACCGTGTAGGGGCTATAATGCGGTGGTATAGCAGAAGAAGCAGCTGACATGAAAAGGGGGTGTGTTATGCTTTCTATAAGCACATTGGAGCTTACAAACATTTCAGTGTTCACAGACACTGAAAAGAGGATCTGTGAATGGAATGGAATGGAATGGAATGCAGGGGCTGTGTGACAGGAACTGTAACAAAACCCTCCATTGTGAAAGTGCCGTACAGTACTTTACAATAAAAAGTGTCCTCTGACACACACCTTTGAACCTCACAGAGCAAGAAGTCTAGACAAAGGCAGTACAAAAAGTGGGGCAAAAGGCCAGAAATAGGGAGAGTTTTTAAATATTACCCTTACAAACTTAGAAAGTTGATAGAATGACAGGTTTTGCATTAGCATGGAATTTCATGAAGAGTATGTGGCCTGCAACTGACATGCTAATATTTGATATAGTGATATATATAAATTTAAAATGGTTGCATGTTTTTATTTTTTTCCATTGTATTTGAAGTTTAAGTGCAGCTGGGCGGGTTTGCAAGCCATGGCGCTTTGCTCAGCAGTGCTTAAAATGGTATGAAAAGCTATATAGAAATGTATAGCTGAAATCTTCATCAGTGAGATAGCTCAGTGATTAGGGTTCTGGCTTTGCATGCACTGGGTGCATGGTTCAAATACCAAGACAAGCAATTCAGCTTTTACATGGGAATGCATTATTATTTTTTTTTTTTTTAATGATGTAGTAATTGATATTTGTTACCCAGGGTAGTGTAGTTGGTCCAAATTTCCAGTGTCAGTGGATATATGATGTGAAAGCCCCCATGTAAACACAAATGTCCCATACAGTACAGTCACACTCCAAGTTAATGTAATCAAAGCACATAGGGAACATCATGTAAAATAAATATATACACTTAATATGTTAGTAATGAGTTATTAATGTCCAATTCATTAATTTTTGTAAATGAAAACAGAGCAATGCTTAGCAGGGTTTAGAACTACTTAGCCAGTTTGAGCATTGCTAAGAAGTTTAATTCTAAGCAGCATCCAGCCCAGTTAAGCAGATTTGTGCACCGCTAAGCACTGCTCAGCATTTCTGAAACCAGCTAAGCACAGCTACGTAAGGGTGCGTGTCTGAGGCTGCATAGCTATGCTTAGCTGGTTTCAGAAATGCTGAGTGTGTACTTGTCCAGGGGAGGGCCCTTTCTACTCAGCAATGTTCACACCAGCTGCAATACTTTTAAAGGCCTAAAACTGGAGGAAATGTGAAAAAAAAATAAAAAGAAAGGAAATAGCAGACAAAAGGCAAGCAACTATAAATGACTAATAAGGCCTCTGCCACTCACAGTGGCCCATTCAAACTCCTCAATAATGTAGCTGGCAGATGGAATGTATCATAGTCAGCCAATCACAAAGGCGGCATGTGCAGTACACCAGTATAAAGTATGCAAACACCCTTCAATCTGATTTTCCCACATACTCAGCACCATTGGAGTACACACTTGGGAATTTTAACTGACAAAATAATAGGGGTTGCTGCTGCTTTGCTACATTTCGACATGCTACATACTGAGGGCAGTGATGATGATGATGCTGACCACCAGCCCAGACTAAGGAGGAGGAGAAGAGTGTTCAGACCCAGGGCAACCTTTCAGGGGCTACATGAGCTAGAGATAGAAGAGCACTACAGGGACATACTTCAGCAACTCACCGAGCTCTGCCTTCCATGCCTCAGACCCAGAGTCAACAGAGGGGAACCTATCCCAGTGGAAACAAAGGTATGTGTAGCCTTAAGAATACTAGTTACAGGTACTTTCCAAAGACCTACTGGGGATATCATGGGGGTCTCACAGGCATCTGCATCCAGGGTACTCCACCAGTTCCTGGATGTCATGCTAAGACATGCCAGTGAGCACATTTATTTCCCCAGCACGCCTGAGGAGAGGACCAGCAATATGCTTCTCTTCCACCATGTAGCAAACTACCCAGAGGTACTAGGTGCCATAGACTGCACCCATGTCCACATCAAAGCACCATTCAGTGAAGAGGGTAGAGTCTACATCAACTGCAAGGGCTATCACTCCATCAACTGCCAGGTCGTGTGCAATGTCCAGGGCATTATCATCAATGTGTGTGCTGGCAGCCCTTTTAGTTATCACAACTCCCACATCTGTTATGCATTACAGCTGTACCAGGCATTTGACAGGGGAGTCATCCCATATGGCCATCTTGTGGGGGATGCTGGCTACACACTGGAACCATGGATGATGACACCCATCAGAATTGCACACACAACACACACACACACACACACACACACACACACACACACACACACACACACACTGAAGAATGCCATAATGAGGCACACACACAAACTAGGAACATCATAGAGCATGTGTTTGGGCTGCTCAAGTCATGGTTCCGCTGCATTGACATATCGGGTGGATCCCTGCAGTACTCCCCAGCCACATGTGCACACATGTTCATAGTATCTGCCATGCTACACAATATTTTCCTGCAGAAACAGCTGTGGCAGGAACATCACAGGGAAGGGACACAAAGACCCCACCATTGCCAAGGTCCCCACAGGCACAGGGAGACTCAGAGCAGGAACACCCTGAGCATCTCCCTGTAGGCAGACATATGTGTGCCCAGTATGCCCTGGCCTTGGCAAAGAGGCAATGCATAGCACGTACACTGACACCCTAGAGACCCAGGGACTGACACTTCACTCTGACTCGCACACACAGTAAAAAGGATGCCATACACATCACACTACCTGTACCTTACCATGTATAGGCTGTGTACTGTGTGCATCCAACAAAGTCAGTCCTCAAGCACTGTCCTCACAACTGCTGCAGGCAAAAGGTAATTCACTTTTCTTAACAAAAGATTAATGGTTTATTACATTGTGGTAGCATATCTATGGTATCGCTGCATGTATCCAAGGGAATGGGGTGACCTACCGGGATAGCAGCAGACAACTGACAGTTATGTGGGATAACAGGAATTGTATGGCAAATGCTGGCTTACCCAGAATATGCAGTAGTCCCCTAGATGACAAAACTCATTGCAGTATATGTGGGAACTAACAAACTGTGGGGTCATAGGTCACATGCATGGATGTCAGTGTTGAATTCCCACACACTTCTCACAGCAAATCAGCTGTACAAACCCAGAAAGAAATGTGTGGCAAAGGCCCACAAATAGGGACAATTATGAAATAGTCCACTTACAAACTTACAGACTGGGATCACAGCAGGTCTTGTAGTTGCCTTAAGTCTCCAAAGGGTATGAAGTCTGAAACTCAAATGTCTGTCATAACTGTCTAACCTTCAGTCACTACTGATATGCCAGTATTCTCCAAGACAAGTAAAAAAATATAATAAATGGAAACAAAATGTAAAGCAAACATCTGAACAGTATGTGGAAATGTGTACAGTTGAGAGGTATGCCCCCTTCCCCCAACACACCTGTCTTCCCATAGATATGCAGGAACATTTATGTTTGTAGGATAATAGCAGCACAGCACACATTCCCAGGTCTGTTCCAATCAATTTGCTAACTTGTAGCATGTCCACAATATGCAGGGGGTTAATGAGCTATGTATATGCATGGTTGATACTGTCAGGAAGTAGGCAGCACTTACTGTTGGCTGTTGTGGCTTAGTGGTCTAAGTACAAGTACTGTGGTTGACAGGGTCCATGTTTCCAGACTGCCCGTGCAAACTATGTCACATGTGCTATACCAACAATAGGAGTAGTACACACCATCCAGAAGTCAATATCCATTACTGCAGGAAAGCTGGACTATTCAGGGACAGGGGGCCACACATCTGGACATTATACACGTCAGAGTAACCTACACAGTGCCTAGTAGGACAGTAGGTGTCTGAACGTCAGTGTAGTGCTGGTTATAAATGTCTGCCTCCTTACTGTGTCATTACTGACAACAAGTCACTGGGCAGTAGCCATTCCCCTGGAATGACAGGGTGTCACAGAAGGACCACAAGTATGCCTCGTATATCTGTTCTGGTTGTCATAGCATTTAATTTGCCTGCCAGACTACTTGCAAAACAATAAAGGTCAATGTGAAAACATCAATGGCAGACAGTGGAGAAACAGACTTCATACCCATAAGAAATAGTAAGCTAATACCAAATCGTTCTCCAAACTGTCTACATTTGGCAGGCCAGTATTAACACCCTGTCCCCATGCATGGGCCTGTGTCCGACTGTTATATATGGGCCTGTCCAGATGTCAGTCTATGATGGTTTGACAGCTATGGCTGACATGTAGCCTTATAATAACATTGCAACACAAACTGTCTGAGGACCACAGCGGATGTAGGGGTGCAATGATGGACAACCTGCTAAACAGTTTCTGCCCGTCTGACCTCTACACCTCAAAAACTGACCACAACCTTCTAAGGGAGGGTATCAGTAGCTACACACCACCGCCCCCCTCAGAGGATGCAGACAAATATGCTGAACAGTATGCCAGTGCAGTATACAAGTATCTGTACAACTGCATGGACTCAGCCATACCCAACAGAACTAAAACCTCCTTCTCAAGGAAACACAAACCTATGTGGTGGACATCCTCCATCAACAGGCTTTACAACAAAAGGAAGAAACTGTTGTCCAAGGGTAAAAAGGCACAAATTCCCAATTGGAAAAACTCCCACCTTATCCTCAACAAGCAAAGTAGATCACTAGTGAAATCCTCCAAAGCCAATTATGAATCAAAACTAGCCTCTGAAACAAAGGCTAACCCCAAAGCCTTTTTCATTTACATCAGAAACCTCCATATCTAAGGCCAGGTTTGCTTTGAATTACATCTTAATGGTGCCACTTACACTGATCCTGTTGACTTAGCCAATCTGCTAGCAGATAGGTTCAGTGCAAACATCACCGCCCTGTCCCCACCCAAGGGCACATCCCCAATACTTGCCCCACACCTCACATCTCCATAGATCAACCTATCCAAGCCAAACAACACAGCTGCCATGAGACCTGATAGTATCCCAGGCTGTATTCTGTAACATCTCCAGCAACAAGTAACCTCAACACTGAGCAACCTACTCACCCATAGCCAAAGTACATGCCTTATTTCAGCAGAGTGGATAACTGCCATTGTCATCCTTTGCACAAAGTTGGTGCCACTACTGACACTGGAAACTACTGCCCCATTAGCTTGACAAGTCTGATCTGTAAGGCCATGGAGTATATTATTATGATCATCATAAACAAGGACATAGGCAATCCAAGCACTTGGCTCACCCAGTTCGGATTCATCAGGGGCAGATCTTGCCTGTTGAACCTAATTGACTTCTTTGAGACTGTCACCAGGGCACTGGATGAGGGAAAGTCAGTACACACAGCTTACCTTGACTTGGCCAAAGCCTTACACACTATTCCACACTTGGTCATAGTAGATAAACTCTGTCAACTAGGCATCAATCCAAATGTTACCAGATGGGTAGCAAACTGGCTCATTGATAGAATTCACCTAATCATAATAGGGGTAGCCAACTCAAGTAGTATGCCTGTAATGACCGGCATACCCCAGGGAATAGTCTTGGGGCCTCTGTTATATGGGATATACTTCCCTCAGGTGCAGCCCAAAAACACTGGCCTATGACTGACCAAGTTTGCAGATGACTGCAAGCTGGGAACAGTCATCAATTCCCAAAGTGATGCGGACATCCTCCAAGAGGGTCTCACCAAAGCAAATGACTGCTGCTAGAAACATGGCCTCAAGCTGAATGCCAGAAAATGCATCATCATCCCCTTCCGGGAGACTGATGTCCCCACATATTATCACATTAACAACAATGTCCTACATACACAATCAGTAGTGAGGCATTTGGCCACCCGGGTTGATTGCAACCTGACTTCTGAGCACCATGTTGTTTCCATTGTATGGAAAGCTTTCTAGATGGGCAAAATCAAAAGTAAGGGTGTCTCATCCAGGGACAAAGAGGACATAAGACCCATGTATTCGACCCTTATAAGGCCAATTATCATGTACAATGCCCCCTTTGGCATGTACCTCACAAAGCACATGCAGCAGCTGGAGAGACCACAGAGGTTCCTCACCGGGAAAATCCAGACCCTCAAATACCTACCCTACACAGATAGGCTAAAAGCACTGTCCCTCTAATCAGTTCCATACAGACATCTCTGAAGTGACCTCTGTCTGGTATACAAAGCAATCCAGACCCTGCCTTGATGGGACTGCTGCACATCTGGAAGTCAAGCCCCACTTGAGCAACCTGTAGGCACAACATCAATCTGGTCTGTGATATCAGTAGGACTTGGTGTAGCAGATATATGTCCCACAGACTCTCCCTTCTGTGGAATACACTCCCTGTCCACATCAAGCCGAGTACCTCAATATCCCTTGTGATGTGCACCCTGGATAACTGCATGGGAAACAGAAAATACAGTCCTGTGATTCCACCTGTGTAGGGGGCTGTGCTAGGCAGGGGCTTTGGGTACTGACATGTCTTAACATGGGCTACACTCTTGTCTGGTAGGGTTATAAGGGCTTCAGGGCCAGTAACCTAGTAACCTCATATGAACCTATGAACCTATAAACAAATGTCTGTCAGTGGTTCACCATATTACTCTATACTGCTCTGCCACTGACAACCAGGAAATCACAGTGCTATGTAGAATATACCACACATATTATGGAAATCTCTGCTCAGTACAATGCACTCTGTACTCACACCAGGATATGACTTTCCAGTTAAGAAGGATACCACACAACCAGGAGATTTCCAGCCAGTATATCACTGAGGTGCTTGATTTTTTTATATTGCTTCATCAGCCAATCAGCTGTAGCCACACCTCTCAACTGGCCAGAATTGGCAAGAATGTCTATAGCTTGGTTCATATTTTTGGTCTGTTCATCATAAATCTTGTAATTCCCTGGAAAATCACTGTGATGATCTTAGGATTTCTGTCAGTAAGTAATGACATATACATTTCAGTGTCAGACATCATATATATATCAGAAAATGTCTGCTAAAACAAACCCTGTTACTCTAGCAACTTTCTAAGTTTATAAGAGCAATATTTAAAAAAATTCCCTATGTTTGGGCCATTGTTTTCCCATTTTGGCAGTATCCCCACATTTCTTGCACTAACAGGTTGAGAGGTATGCTCTAGCACACAAAACCATGGACCGGAGTATAGCTATCTCTGGAATGGAGTCCCACTCTTACTATAGAAGGGCATACTGGGCATGCTCCTACACTTAGAGAATTACATCCCATGTCTAAAACCACAACGGACTATACAACTGCATTGTGCATATATGTCTTTGCATACAGACAACTATGTACACCTTAACTGTCTCTACCTACATCCATCACACAGGATTACCCTCAGCTGTATGTATGTGGCCCATATGTGCTATATCTGCATCTTTTGAGTGTGATACACAAACATATATATGGGCAACATATAAAAATATTTCAAGCATACACACACATAGACATGGGGAAGAGAGAGACAGATAGTGATAGAGAGAGAGAGTTAGACACAGACAGAGAGTGAGTCATAGACAGAGGCACCCTGAAAGGCATAGAGTGATATCCTGCTGCAGACAATTGCATACTGGTTGTAACCAGTGACATGTGTCAGCATGAAGGTGAGCTCCATTGCATAACAGTAGTGAGGTAGGGGTTGTAATCTCACATCACCTGCCTTTGTGTGTGTGTGTGTGTGTGTGTGTGTGTGTGTGTGTGTGTGTGTGTGTGTGTGTGTGTGTGTGTGTGTGTGTGTTTGTTTGTGTGTGTGTTTGTATGTTAAAGTACTGTGAGCACTTTCCCACCCAGTACACTTCTAATTTCTCTACTTTACAAGATCTGCTGATGTCATTCACCTTAGAAGTACCTTTGGACACTCTTCGGCCCTATAAGCCCCATGGTGCATGTGATAACTGCGTAACACTAGGTGCATGTGATAACTGTGTAACACTATAGTACAAATAACTAGATAGGGGTTTTAATCTCATCCTAGCAAGTGTGTGTGTGTTTGTAGGTTAAAGTACTTTGAGGCCTTTCCCACCCAGTACACTTGCAATTTCCCTACTTTACAAGATCTACTGATGTCATTCACCTTAGAAGAACCTTTGGACACTCTTCAACCCTATAAGCTCTGTGGCATGTTTGATAACTGCATATCACTATAGTACAAATAACTAGATAGGTAGGGGTTCTAATCTCAGTCCTGGCAAATGTGTGTTTGTAGATATTTTGAGGCCTGTTCCACTCAGTACACTTTCCATTTCCCTACTTTACAAAGCCCGCTGATATCATTCACCGTAGAAGAACCTTTGGACACCCTTCAGTCCTATAAGCTCCGTGCTGCATGCAATAACTGCACAACACTATAGTACAAATAAGTAGGGGGTTCTAATCTCAGTAGTGACAACTATACTACTGTGTGTGTTTATGTGTGAAGCATATCCCTTGTGGGTGTTGGTTATACTATTTTTGAGGCATGTTCCACCCAGTACACTTCTCATTGTTCTACTTTACAAGGCCTGCTGATGTCATTCACCTTAGAAGTACCTTTGGACACTCTTCAGCCATATAAAATCTGTGGACATGCAATAACTCCTTAACACTATAGCACAAATAACTAAATAGGTAGGGGTTCAAATCTCAATACTGACAACTATACTACTGTGTGTGTTTGTGTGTGAAGCATATCCCCTTTGGCTGTTGTGTGTGTTGGTTATACCATTTTGAAGCCTGTTCCAACCAGTAGACTTCCCATTGCCCTATTTTACAAGGCCTGCTGATGTCATTCACCTTAGAAGTACCTTTGGACACTTGTTAGCCCTATAAGCTCTGAGGCATGTGCAATAACTGCGTAACACTATAGTACAAATAACTAGATAGGTAGGGGTTCTAATCTCAGTACTAACAACTATATTAGTGTGTGTGTTTGTGTGTGAAGCATATCCCCTGTGGCTGTTGTGTGCATTGGTTATACTATTTTAAGGCCTGTTGACCCCCTCCCCATGGCATTTCTTTAAAGAGCCTGTAGATGGCATCTGACTTACAAGCACAGTCACACATTTTCTAACACAAGGGCACTGTGGCACATGCAATAGTCACATCAGTCTGTAGTGTACATAACTAGAAAGGTAGGTCATCTAATAGGAAAAGTGTCAACTCTGAGTGCATGTGTGTTTCAATGCATGTCCCCATGCAGCTGTGTCTCTGTGTTTCAGATGGCTATACCATGTTAAGGGCCTGTGAACCCACCATTGGCAATCCTAACAGCCCCTACAATTGTCACCCACTTGAATAGTAGTGGCAGACACTGCAACACTATAGTAGCTCTGTGGTGCTTGTGTTATGTATACAGCAGTATCATTTGTACACCTAGGCAAGTTAAGGTTTTACTATCAGCAAGGGCAGGTCATGAGTGTGTGTGAGTGTGTGTGTATATGTGTGTGTGTGTGTGTGTGTGTGTGTGTGTGTGTGTGTGTGTGTGTACATCCCCTCGCAGCAGTCTACCTGTGTTATGGCCACCAGCATACCTCTCAACCCCACACAGAAAGACATCTGGTTAAATCCATATGGAAAAAATGGGGCAAACAACAAACATTGAGCACAACCTTCACATATTGATGTGACATGCATGGAAAGAAGATACCATAACAGGTTGTGCATTTGAATGCACTTTCCAAAATGTATGTGTCATTACATGTTAATATCTGTCATCAATCTGCAATGTTAGTCTGTCATGATTTTCCCACAGTTTGTCAGAAAAATACAATTTTATGACAGATGTAAAGAAGGTATGTGTCAGTCATCAGGACAATCTGCAGACATATGTAGATGTCACAGCTATGGCCACCATCTATACCACCCTGCAAGTTGCAGTCCATGTTTGCCAAGGTGTGACCTGTGACAACAACTGAAAAAGTAAAAATGTCCCAAGAATGTAGGACAACAAAAATGTCAAACATGTCAGGTACTGATTGCATAGAACAGTTATTGCACAGCAGAAGCACCTCAATGTTATGACAAATAGTCTAAGCTAAGGTAATGTCACACAAAGAAGGTGAAATAGTAGCAAACCAGAGGAAGACCTGTGTGTTGCACTTGCCATGGGCATGGTATGTCTTGCCAACTGTCATGTTACTACAAGTCATGTCCCACACTCCACATTTGATAATGTTGCAAAGCCATTCTATGTCGCCTATGTGTGTGCAATATGTAGACATGTGAAGGCCCTGTAACTACCTGGTGCCCCCAATAACCCACAAGTATATAGGCATGAATGTTAATTGGCTTCACCCACATATGTAGGTACAGCCTAAGGCTGTGTGAACTGTAAGTATTTTGCACTCTGTCATTGAGCCACAAACTGCTGTTAACACAGTGCGATGAGCCATAGAGTGGGTATGGAATGCTCTCAAGGTCCTAGCCTCAAGCTGTATGCAGACAACAGTGTCAGCATGCCATACAGCAAGCACATGTCCCCACTATGTCCCAAATCAGCACCAACCCCATAAACACACAGACTGCGATGACAGGCCTGGGTACCCAGGATGGCACGTTTATATCATGCTATCGAAAGATGAAAATAGCTAACGCTATTTCATCTAACCTAAAATATCAAAACCACATGATATTGAACATTCAGAACAGCAAATTTGTTTCTTGGGAAAAGATTCGCTATTCCGAAACACATACACACAACACAAGCACACCTAAAAAACATCAATCCACACACATACACTTATAATCCTACAACTAACCCTACACTGAACTGTACATACACTACTATCGATCCACTTACCATAACCCAAACCCTAACCCTAAGGTCCGTCACTATCGCACACTCACCTAACCCGCGCCCTAACCCTAATTCACTTAACCCGCCCCAACCCTAATTCACCTAACCTGGGCCCTAACCCTAACTCACCTAACCCGCGCCCTAATCCTAACAACCACACAATCGCACACTTACCTGAACCCGACCCATAAATTTCCACCACAGAGCTGAAAATAGCGAAGCCACAGAACCGGCCAACCAAATTCTTTCCCTAGGAAAGAATTCGGTCTTCTGCAGCTTTGCTATTTTTAGTGTTCACTCAAAACGGGTCAATATTAAAACATTTGAAGTTTTAAAACTTCAATGTTCTCTTATAGACCCAGGATGGCAACATAGTTGCATTCAAGCAACAAGTATTGGCAGTTGTCAGGAATTGCTTGTATGTGGTTCACCACATAGGTGAAGGGCCACATGTAGCCAAAAGGTGGACATTACCTCTGAATAGTCCTCAGTCAGTAAAACAATGCATTAGCAGCATGGACAGTCTGCTATGCACCTATGCAGACATCTGCAGAATCTGTAAAAGCTATGTTAACACCCACAAAGGTCAGCCATGCCCCTCAACACCTGTTCCACACAGACAGCCTGTAATCAGTACTGGCCCAATGGTTACCAGTAAGGTTGTCCACAGGTGTCTGTGGCATGCCAAGATGGCAATGTTGTGCTCATCCCTTCAACAGCTCCCCCATGTACAAGAGTATGACTCCATGTGCATTACCAGTACTAGTGGCCTGACTCACATATGAGATAACAGACACACATGCTGGAGCATCAGGTTTGGCTACCAGAGGCTGCCCTGTGTCAGGAATATACTCCCCAAACATGTCAAACACATTACCATGCATACCTTCATCAACTGCATCAAGGTTGAGTGAATGGGAAAGAGAAACAGCTGTCCCTAGGGTTCAACCAATGTCCAGCAATGGCAGGGGCAACAGGTGCTGATGGATGATTCTGTTGGGGATAACGTAATGGCTAGGCTTGTGAGGGACCCATAGCCAGTAATCTAGTAACCTCCTCTGTATCTATGAACCTGTGGTCCTACAGGACACCCATGTGACATGTATGAAGGCTAGCTGGCTGTGTCAAGGGGTATGTATGCAAGGTCACACTGTCTACCCCCATTGTCACTCACACCCTGTTGCACACATACACCCCTGGAAAACATGTACATATACAGCCGCACCTTGGCGATGAAAAGGTCCCTGTGTTTCCACATGGCCATACTCATCTTTGGTAATGTCATCAGCCCTGCAGGCTGTACATGCACAGACACCTGGAACAAACACAGAATAAGGTACAGTGGACATAAAAAGTGTACACACCCCCGTTAAATTGCCAGTTTTTTTTTTTATATAAAAAATAAGACCATAATAAATCATTTCAAAGCTTTTCCCACCTTTAATGTGACCTATAACCTGTACAATTCAATTGAAAAACAAACAAATCTGTTTGTGGAAAGATATGACAAATAAAAAAATGTACAATAAGCTGGTTGCATAAGTGTGCACACCCTTAAACTAATACTTTGTTGAAGCACTTTTTAATTTAATTACAGCATTCAGTCTTCTTGGCTACACACCTGGTATTAATTAAAGAGACTCTGATTAACCCCAAATAACATTGAGCTGTCCTAGTAGGATTTTCCTGACATTTACTCAGTTTCCTGTTACAGCAAAAGCCATGGTTCACAGAGAGCTTACAAAGTATCAGAGGGATCTCATTGATGAAAGGTATCAGTCAGGAGAAGGGTACAAAAACATGTCCACAGAATTGGATATACCATGGAACACAGTGATGACAGTCATCAAAAAGTGGAGAAAATATGAGACAACAGTGACATGGCACAGAACTGGATGCCCCTCCAAACTTGATGAACAGACAAGACAAAAAAATGGTCAGGGAGGCTGCCAGGAGACCTACAGTAACATTGAAGGAGTTGCAAGAATTTCTGGCAAGTACTGGTTGTGTACTACATGTGACAACAATCTCCCATATTCTCCATATGTCTGGACTATGGGGTAGGGTTGGAAGATGGAAGCCTTTTCTGACACAGAAAAACATTCTGGCCTGGCTAAACTTTGCAAAACAATACATCAATTCTCCCAAAAGCATGTGGGAAAATGTGTTATGGTCTGATGAGACCAAGGTTAACTTTTTGGCACCAATCCCAAAAGGTATGTTTGGCGCAAAAACAACACTTTGTATCACCAAAATAACACCATCCCCACAATGAAGCATGGTGATGGCAGTGTCATGCTTTGGGTTGCTTTTCATAAGATGGAACTGGGGCTTTAGTAAAGGTGGAGGGAATTATGAACAATTCCAAATACCAGTCACTTTTGGCCCAAAACCTTCAGGCGTCTGCTAGAAAGCTAAAGATGAAGAGGAATTTCACCTTTCAACATGACAAAGCATACATCCAAATCAACAAAAGAATAGCTTCACCAGAAGAGAATTAAAGTTTTGGAATGGCCCAGCCAGACACCAGACCTAAATCCAACAGAAAATCTGTGGGGTGACCTGAAGAGGGCTGTGCACAAGAGATGCCTTCACAATCTGACAGATTTGGAGGGCTTTTGCAGGGAGGAGTGGGCAAATATTGCCAAGTCAAGATGTGCCATGCTGATAGACTCTACCCAAGAAGACTGAATGCTGTAGTTAAATCAAAAGTTGCTACAACAACGTATTAGTTTAAGGGTGTGCACACTTATGCAACCAACTTATTGTATGTATTTTATTTGTTATATTTTACCCCTAATATATTTGTTTGTTTTTCAATTGAATTGTACGGGTTATAGGTCACATTAAAGGTGGGAAAAGTTTTGACATTTTTTATTGTGGTCTCATTTTATATATCACAAAAACCTGGTATTTTAACAGGGGTGTGTACACTTTTTATATCCACTCTATGTGAGACAACAATCAGTTAGCAGTACAAACAGCAATTATGCATCATGGCAGAAAGGTACATACACTTCGATGTGTACCCATGACAGCTGCCAGCAGACAGCATCTTACACAGCATGACATTATGACACTGTACCATAGTCACCCTGTGCATCAGACCCATATTAGCATGTCCCTGCATCGATGGCATGGATAACAGGGATGTGGCACAGGTATCATCATATGCACAGGGTGTGGTGTGGGGTTATCAGAGGCCTAGGCTGGGCCATACAGTTGACATCATGTGTGCGTGTGTCTGGGGGGTGGTGTTCAACTGGGCCATGGAGAGGAACTGTGTCTGTCTGGTGGCAACCTGCCTGTGATGGTGATGTGTTGTGTTTGTATGCACATAGTCAAGCCATGTGGTTGCCCTCCATGGGGGTATGTTGGACAGCAGTGGACCGTACATGGTAGGATGTACACCTCACCGTCTCTGGCCCCGGACATGGGAACTGGTTCTTCCAGGAGTGTCACTGGCACCAACCAGGCTGAAGGCCAGATCCGGTACTACTCCTTGATGGTGACTGCTGTCTGCTGGATCTGTGTCCCTGAAGGGAACGGCCAGGAACACATACCCATGGCCTGCTATGTTGCGGCGTGGACAGCACCCTCCCTTCGGTACTGCTGGTGGTACTGCCACTAAGGGAGTGTGAATATGCAGGGCCACATGGGCTCACAGCTGATCTTGTTGCTGACCTATGTCCACGTGTCCGATGCACTACTCCCACCACATGCTCAAGCACAGACATTGCACGATTGAGTAATGACAATGTCTTACCCCACCGTCTATCCACGACATCAGCAAAATGACGTACAGCATCACCAATGCCATAGAGGTTGTCATGCATGGCAGGAAGTGCTGCATTCATGACCCTGAGCATCTGTCTGGTATAGCATTCAGAACATGCCTATGTCTCCATGATGGACTAAAACATGCTTCGGGTGACACCTGCTGTGATACCTCTGACAGGGGCTGGATGGGCAGCAGTCCTCCTTCAAGCACCCCTGTCAATTTGCCTGTGTGGGACCTCACCAGCTCTCTGGCTATGGCTACTGTCTACACTGACAGTTGCCATAGTTGCCACACCAGCCTGCCTGATGCCACCATCCACTGACTGTCCATTATCTGTGGCTGCTGGAGACTGGGTATGTGTGGCCATACTGACCGTGTGTGGGTACATTGTGGGTGAAAGTGGGATATCAACCAATGGCACAGATTCAGCCCCCAACAACCCCAGCTCTGCCTTACTAAGACCACCATCATCATCAGAGTCTGATAAGACCCTGACATCAGGTTGTGAGGGGAAGGCAATATATGTAAATTACTACCTGCACTATAATGTTTGCTGATACACACACACACACACACACACACACACACACACACACACACACACACACACACACACACACACACACACACACACACACGCACGCACACACACACGCACGCACGCACACACATGCACACACAGGTGAGGTGGCACAAAGCCATTATACAGACCAGACTATCTGAATGATGACATGCATGACACACGATCAGACCACAACGGACACACTCTGGACAGACCTTCAACAACATGCAGTGCATCTACATCTAGTTAATGTTGCTAGTACTATACACCTCTGAGATATGTGAGGAGTGGTGGTACGTGATGGACCTTCACCTAACACATAGTGCACCCATGAACAAAATACTAATGTACCCCTGTATAGCACAGTGGCAATAGCTATACAAACATATATGCCAATATGTTACAGCTCCTGCGAATAGGCTCCCATGATGACCAATGTGACGCATCGTAGTTAACCCCACCACAAGTGAACATGCACATATTGCAATATGGCTAAGTGTAACAGTTGTGTGCATGGAAAAGTGCCTCCCCTTAACATGCCCAGGGTATTGGTTAGCCACAAGACAGTTCCACAGTCACTGGCTTCAGCTTGCTGTTCCCCAGCCAGACGAGAGGGACCTATGTAGTTGTGGGGAGAGGTATTGTCAGCAGACACACATGTGGCATTGGTACAGGATAATATGTGCATTTATGAACATGTACAGTACAAGCTGTGATACTACCCAAATTACTGACATTCACAATAGGCATGTACTTGTGTTCATTACAAAACCCCACCCACAAATGCAGGCTGACCTGACATATGCATCCAGGTATGCAAAGGCTGTCACTATGAATGCTACAGTATTGACATGATGACAAATGGAGCCTTACCTGGATGCTCCTTGGCTGTTGACTCTATGCCACCCACCCCCACGACATATGTGGTGATGTTTACCTGGGAGGTGGTGGTTGCATCAAGGTTGGAGAAGAACTGCTCTGTGGCTGTAAGTGGTGCTTCCATAGCAGGCCCTCCACCAGTGCCAGCATGGTCCCTGGCCACAGCTGCAGCCCTTTGTCATGTGTTGTGTATTAGGTCTGTGGCACGGTGCCGGGCCTGTTCATAGCTCCTGTCGTGGTGTCCAGTGTTGTTGATGGTCCTCACTAGTTCTGCCCACAGGGCATTGCATTACTGCATGTGCTGCCAGCTCCTCCCCAACAGTACTCTGTGATGTAGTCTCAGGGCATCCAAGATCACTGCAGTCTTGGCCTCTGTGCATGGTGGGTGACATCTACGATACATCCCACCTGAAAGACATGAACAGGGGAGCACATCACTGGAACACATGCATTGGCTACCATCATATACAGACCCTGCACATCCACATTTGCTAGCACTATCCACCACTAACACCCACATTATACCCCTGCCATCTATCAGTACAGTATGTGTGTGAGTATTGTGAACATACCAGCATTACAGCATGTGTTTCCCCCCTTATCCTGATGTGTCATGTTCCCCCACTGAGGACCATTAATGTGCATAATCCACCATTCATCATTCAAATCACACAGCACATGCAGCAGCTGGGGACATCACAGAGGTTCCCCACCAGGGAATCCCAGACCATCAAACATCTACCGTACACCTATAGGCTATAAGTCCAACCCACTGCCCAGTGTCATACATACTCCTCAGGTGTGACCTCACTGTAACATGCGAGGAAATCACAGTCTCCGCATTGCTGTGACTGCTGGCTGCATATGTGCAGGTCATGCTCCACTGTGTTAACACACACACACACACACACACACACACACACACACCCTCAACCTGGTAAGTGACCTGGACTGGCCTTGTTGGTAGCTCACATGTGCACACACAATCACCCTACAGTGGAATGGGCACTATGTCCACATTAGGCAGGGTAGCTACCAAAATCTTTGCAGGCATAACCTGCTAAATGGATGGTTAACAGCACATACACCCTTGGGATACCACCTGTGTCCCTGTTGGATGGGGATATCAGCTCCTTGCATACACATGGGCTAACTTGTGGCCTAAGCATATGGCTGCTCATTGTTCATAGCCTAGTAACCTGAGATGGTAGCAGGACTACCAGAAATGGCCTGACTGCTGTGACAGACTGTGTTGTTATATGTCCGCACACATCACTGCCATTGACTGCTGGGTGTCCTCTATGGGCAACGTTACAGTACCAAGTCATCCAGCCTACGTCCGGCAAATAGGTGAGTGGTACTACAGGTGCATGTGGACATTCCAGGGACATCTGAGGTACACAATAACAGAGAGTGGTGCATATGTGGTGTGTGGTGACCTACTCAAAGGTGTCTGACATCTGCAGTACCCAGATGTTGGCAGAATGGGTACATGTGGCTGATAGTTGTAGACTCCCCTGCTGGACAAGTGTGTATTCCCGTACACAAGCTGGACAACATATCATGGTTGTCCACAGAGTTTGGGGGATGTGTCTGCAACATGCCAGACTCCTGGGGACACAGTAATGGTACATGAATATCTGGTACTGTATCCATTCCCTTACGTTGGATGCTCAGTATGTATGCACTGCTGCTGAGCCAGAGCCAGAATCCACCCACTACTACTACCTATATCCTGCTGTCCTGCTGCAAGGGCTCACCAGGTGTGATATCCATAGGTGTCTGGCAATCAGATACAGGTGTGGAGTACACACTGACCTAGCGAGTGTATGTCAGGAATGATCAGGGAGACCTGAATAATGCGTGAAATAATCCTGTATGACATTGGCAGACTGACAGCTGCTCAATAATGGTACATGATATAATATGCCGGCTGAATCCACCATTACATACTGTCAGTGTGATGCTCCTGCACTAGCCCAGTAATCAAGGAGCCTCAATACTTACCACTGCCACCAATGAGGGACGTACACAATAGGAGGATGATGAGTACACACACACAGTAAAGTACAATTACCCTTGAGAGCACACAGAGATCACAGTCAGTCTGGTGCTGGTTTCCCCCTCTCTCTCCAGATCCTCAATAAGACTCCCCACTGGCACAGCTATACAGTTAACATCACAGCAGAGCGGCCTAGCCAGAACATACATCACCCTCTCTGTCTGACCAGTGCATTGTGTCCCTGGTCATGTAGCTGACACAGACACTTTGAGATTTGATTTATGAATCACATACACACACACACACACACACACACACACACACACACACACACACTCCTGGGAAAGGCTGGCATAGGTTTACTAGCTAGGGCCCCTTTTAGACACACTTACAGGTAATCCAGCTGTTTATCAGCTACTGGAAGGCCCTTACTAAAGGGTGATGAATCCTACTGTGTGATGTGCCTATTAGCCAAATGGTAAGTGTGACCAAGATCAAGGCTATTAGAGTAGACTATAAAGTGTCACCAATTATTAATGATAAATAATAAAGGAAAAAGACAATACACAATCAATACAGCGACTACAGAGTTCAGACTCACAGGAAATACGTTAAAACAACATTGCAGGACAGTCTGTAATAAATGCAGCAAACATCTAAGGTAGTAGGTGCCTAGGTTCATAGGATGATACTAGACTATTGGGCTGGAGACCCTTATAAGCCTATGCAGGGATTCTGCCCATGTTCCTTCAAAGTAAGCACCTGTTTCCCCTGTCCAGCAGGGACACAGGTGGGATACCAGAGGTGTATGTTCTGTTTCCCATCCAGTCATCCAAGCTCCTCTTAAACAGGCTAGAAAGGTACTCTGCTTGACATGGAGAGGCAGTATATTCCACAGATGGCTGGGTGTTTTGGGACACAAATCAATCCCAGCAACATGTTACATTCATGTCACAGACCAGGTTAAGGCCTTGTGTTTGGGTTGCTTGAGTGTAGTTTGTCATACAGATTTACAGCAACTCCATTAAGGCTGGGTCAGAAATGGCCTTGTATGCCAGACACAGGTCTCCTGGGCAGTCTATACAAGACTGGGTAGTGGGACAGGGCTTACAGCCTATCTGTATAGCATAGGCATTTGAGACCCTGCATTTTACTGGTCAGGAATCTATGTGGTCTCTCCAACTGCTACATGTGCTTGGCAAGGTGCATGTCTAAGGGGGCACTGTACTTGAAAATGGGTCTGATAAGGGAGGAGTACAGGGATGTTATGTCCTCCTCATTCCTGGATGACATATCCTTTTTTATGAGGTGGGCCATGTAGAAATACTTCTGTACAATGGTGGCAATGTGGGGGTCAAAAGTCAGGTTGCTATCACCCTGGGTGCCCAAGTCCTTCACAACTGATTGCATGCTTTGTACATTGTTATCAATGTCATAAGTACTGGGGATGACATTTTCCCCAAAGGAGATAATGATGCATGCCTTGGCATTCAGTTGGCAGCCATGCTTCTGGCACCAGTCATTAGTTTGGGTAAGGCCCTCTTGCAGGATGTTCACATCAGTAGAGGAATTTAAGACAGCGCCCAGCTTGCAGCCATCTGCAAACTTTGTCAGCCACAGACCACTGGTTTTGGCTTGCACCACAGAAAAGTATATGCCAAACAATGGAGGCATCAAGCAAGATCCTTGGGGTACACCATTTATTACAGGTTTACTACTAGAGGTTGCTTCCCCTACTTTGACTGAGTGGGTTGTATCAGTGATCCAGTTAGCTACCCATCTGGTAACATATGGGTTGAAACTTAGCTGGGAGGGTTTATGCATTATGGCCAAGTGGAGAATATTGTCAAAGGCTTTGGCTAGGTCAAGGTAGGCACTGTGCACCATCTTCCCCTTGTCCACGGCTTTGGTGAGTGTTTTAAAGAACTCAACCTAGTTTAACAGGTATGATCTCCTTTTGACAAAATCAAACTGTGTGGGATAAAGTGTTTTGAGATTGCCAATGTCCTTGTTTATTAGGTCTATGATAACACATTCCATGGCCTTGCAGATCAGGCTAGTTAGGCAGATGCACCTATAATTGCCTGGGTCAGTGGACGCTCCACCTTTGCATAGAGGGATGACAATGGCTGTCCTCCATTCAGCTGGGATGAAGCTGGTGCTCAGGCAGTGGTTGAATAAGGTGTGTAATGGAGCTGTGAGCTCATGCCTGAGTTCATGTAGGATACAGGCAGGGATGTTATCGTGTCCCATGGAGACTTAATTGCTTGCCTTTGAGAGAGCATTAAGGACCTGCTCCATGGTGATGAGGGTAGTGCAGCAGGTGCTGGGGATGTCCTGGTGTACAGTGGGGGTGACAGGGGGGGTGAAGGTTTCACTGAACCTGTCTGGCAGCAGGTTGGCTATATCTATGTTGTATGTGTATGTGGTGTTATTGGCCACCAGTTCAAAGTAGATTTGGGTACTGGCTTTAAGATTGCAAACATATGTGAAGAAGGACTTGTGATTGCTCTTGGTGGATGCGGCCAATTTGGACTCAAAGTTAGCCTTAGAGGATTACATCGGTGTCCAAATACGCTTGTTCATACAAAGGATTGATTGCTGCCAACTTGTCACCTGTGCCTTCTCGGCCCTGGACAACAATATTTTAATTCTATTATACTGTTTATTTATTGCTGCTGTCCACCAGACAGGTGTACTCTTCCTTGAGGTAGATGATTTGGTCCTGTCAAGTATTGCTGGGTACATACAGCTATGTAGGTGCTCATATATTTTGTTGGTGTAGGCTTGGACATTAGTTCAAGTTCCAACTGAATGGAGAGTGACTGTGAAGCTGCTTATACATGCTCTGAGGAAACTTTTTTCAGCTTTGGAAATGTTTTTCTGTTTGACCCTGACAAGGGGGTGGGACAGGGGAGACGGTGACTGCAAAAGTGATCACACTATGGTCAGATCTTACCAAGGAGGATGACACAGTAGGAGTGCTACAGTGGCTACTCATGTTGTTTATGACCAGGTACAGGATATTTTCACCTCTCATAGGACTGTTGACCATCAGAGGCAATGCACTGCCATTGACGAAGTCGGGGAATCTCTGGGGGTTCATGTTTGGGCTAGAATAGGTCTTGCATCTTATGTTTGGGTACGTAAAGTCACACAGGATCAGGGTAGAGGGTTGAACCTTGATGGACTTTACTAAGTCCAGATAGGTGGAGTGGGTGTCCTGCATCATGGTTGTGGGTCTGTAGCTAGTTATCATATAAATATGTGTTTTGCCAACACTTAACTGCATTTGGTGTGTGTCACATGCGTAATACCATTTGACCAGCCTGGATGTGCATGTCTTTGATAAATATTGTAACTCAACCTCCTTTCCCTTTGTAACACTCTATTTGGGGTCTGAAGTACGGTATGATTTGCCATTAATTTGCCATTAAACCACAATTTTATGCAAAATAGGTCAAAATTTGTGGCATAAATCAGGATATTCTGCAAAAATCTGTACAGTTCAGAGGCATGCTGCAGACACAGCCATCAGAGATGGCTGTAGGTGCTGGACAGCAGACTAACAGGAACATGATAGTCCAGGAAGTGTTGTTGAGAGCTACTGTTTAAATTCCTATTTCCCATGACTGCATCCCTCTATCTGCATTTCATTACGTACTTAATTGTTTGACATACCTGGTATAGTGCTGTACTCCTTTTTCAGAATAAATCCACAAAAGGTGCTGTGAAAAGTCACAGTCTGTCTTCCTGACAAAGGTATCAGACCTATTTAGCATAGGAAGCAGCTTGCCTTTTGCAGGTAATGCTCATGAACAGGTGATGTCCTGTGCACTAATCTGTTGCTCCCATTTGCTAATTGCATCCACATCAGCTGGGTTTCCTTCCCATTAGCCAATGTCATGGTAACACAGTGCTATAATTAAGGCCTTCATGTGGGCCTTGCCCCTTTTCCTAACCTGTGAGGAGGACTTTATGAAGATGTGGGAGTTACAGCATCACAGAGGATAGGTGGAAATACTGTCCACTGTTTAGATTGATGTGTTGTGTCCACAGTTTTGCATGCTATGTTTGCATACCTCTCAACCTCAGCACAGGAAATGTGGACAAAGCACGGCAAAATGTGTGGACAAAGAGTTAAAAATAGTGAGAGATTTTAAATATTGGTGTCATAAACTTAGAAAATTGCTAAAGTAACAGGGTTTGTTTTGACATTTATTTTCTGAGGGATTTGAAGTCTGACACTCAAATGTGTATTATTATTTAGTGACTTTCATCCTAATGTAATCCCAGTGATTTAGCAGAATACCACAAATGTTAAGAGGAACAGGCCATAAATATGAGCCATAAACCTGGACAGTCTGTGGAAATCTGTAAAGTCACATGCAACACTTTGCAGCATTTATTTGTCTGTGTACTGGTTCTGTGTCTGTTTCAGAGGCCCAAGTAGACTCTTATTTTGGCCACTATATGTTGGAGTACTGTGTGATTGGCTATCAGGATCTGTTCACAAAACTCAGTTGCTGTACTCAATAGGTCAGTTGGCCTACTGGTAAGTTGCCCTGACGGCAGTTCAAATGGTTCTGTGTTCATAATTTGGCAGTTATGTTTTACACCCTAAAGGTAAATCCTTGTACTGCCTGGTAACTTTGCAAATGCATCAGCATACCAAAACTTGTACATATTTTCACAGAATGTCCATATTTTGTGTTCATATTTTTGGTCTGTTCCTCAGAATATTTGTTGTTTTCTGGCAAATAACTGGGATAATCTGAGGTATGATGGCACTAAATAATGACAGAGCTTTGGGTTACAGACTTCAAGTCCTTCACAAAATGTATGCTAAAACAAGCCACGTTACTCTAGCAACTTTCTTATATGACTGCACTATGTAAAATTTGTGCCTATTGTTGGGCCTTTGTCCCCCATTTTGTCAGTCTTCATCTGGATTTATTGCACTAAGAGGTTGAGAGGTATGTGCATCAATAAGTTCCCAGTGCTGATTTGGTGTAGTGGTGTTTTGCTGTGACTGTAGCTCAGAAGGTCCTGTGTTCATGACTCTTTTGCTTTGTCTTTTTTCCCTAATGTTAAATGACTGCAATGCATGATATGTTTGAAAAAGCATCACAAATTCCCACAGATGATTTTGCATAGTGGTATGTTACCCTGACTCTAGTGAAGAGGGTCCTGGTTCCAAGAGTTGGCAGTGATATCTTTTTTCCCTAATGCTAAATGACTGTAATGCATGATATGCTTGAAAAAGCATTACAAATTCACACAGCTCATTTGGCATAGTGGTATGTTGCTCTGGTTGTAGTGTACAGGGTCCTGGGTTTGAAACTTGGTAGTGCTATCTTTTTTCACTAATGTTAAATGACTGTAATGCATGATATGTTTGAAAAAGCATTGCAAGCTACCACATCTCATTTGGCATAGTGATACATTGCTGCAGCTATGATGCACATAGCTCTGGGTTTGACACCTGCCAGTGCTGATTATTTTCTTGTTGGGCAGAAGAGGGGCTGATTGAGACAGAGTGATTAAAGCAATTTTAAATGGTTTTAAGTGGGTTTGCATGATGCTAAGCGATGCCAAGAGGTGTTTAGTCCTTTTCGGCTTTGTTAAGCACTGTTTATTCCCACTTAAACCTGTGCTAGTTCCAAAAAAGAAAAGAAAAAAGGGGTGATAGGAAAGTGTTGAAATGGGGGCAAGCAGGGGGAAAACATTATGAAAGGCAGCTAGGGATGTGCAGGATGGGTGTAGGAAAGGACCATAGCTTTCCGTTTCTTCTGCAACAACAGCTGTGAATGATATAGACAATTTGGAATTTAGAGCATCACATCACATAGGGAGGGGGGTGTGGGCAACATACATTGGTAGAGCAATTTAAGGGTAAATTGATTGATGTCAGTGTACATGGGGTAAAATGGAGAGCTATGTATGGGGCATGATTTTATTTCGGGACATATGCACTTTTTCTTTAAGGTGAGAGTGGGATGTTGGGGAAAGGTTGTAGGTACATTTGGGGAGGTAAGTTGGGTAGGAGAGGTTGCTTTTGCAGACAGACAAGACAGCAGACAGGGGTGGTGTATTACATATGAGGGGGTAAACACCTTGGGCAGGGAGGGTGTTTGGGAATTGGAGGTCCATGTGCCCCCAGATGGAAACAGTAGGACTGAGGTCCCCACCCATGGGCAGTCACCACTGTCCCTTCACAACCCCAAAGGTGGCTATGCTGGGAGCTGGACAACAGGGGCAGGCTGCCCCTTGAGGTGCACCAGTCTGCCCTCAATCCAAGTCTGTCTGGATGACCCTGCGCACCATGTCTTGGAACTGGTTGCAGGTGACTGGTTCCTTTCTGCGTCCATGCCTGAGTTGGACAGGCCTCATCCCCCTGAGGCAGTTCCACCCAAGGGAGGTGCAAGACCAGCAAAGGAGGTAGCTCCAGGTTGGGTCCCAGATGTGCTGGGGCCAGGTGCCATGGCTAGATGAGGTGGAACATGTGGATCCGCTGGGATCAGCCTTCCCAAACGTGATAGGGTGTTGAGGTTGTTCAAAATGTATTGATTAGTCATGAACAGCACATTTCAAAATTAGTTATAACAGGATGCATGGGTGTTCCAATTAACCCAGAACAATAGAACTGAAACAACTGCATAGCAAACAGAACAAGTGCATAAATGGAATAACAGTCAGTATTGTAACAGTATGCCAGTTACATTTATGGCAACAGGCCACCAACAATGGTATTTGAACAAGGTATGTTAGTATGCAACCAATTAAATATATGTACAATAATAGAACACAAGTCCCAACATTAGGTTTTGAGAACAACATACCCATAGCATATGAATAATAATTATTGATGCAGGTAAGGGGTGGGCGAATAGAAAAAAAGTCCATTAACAACTGTATAGGTTTATAATTTTCACAACAGTACTGCTCAATACTCTACAGGTCTGCCCTCACTTTACATCTACCTGTGGCCTATAGCTTCTGTAACACATACATACTTGTTAAACTGTCAACCTGAAATGGTATGGGGCAAAGTGTGACAACTCTAGGTACATGAGTAGAGGGGAGTCGTACATGACAGGGTTACATATATGACTAACAAGGTGTACCCCGCACTTATGTTGTGTGAGTGTGCTAATGGCATACTTGTACTGAATTTATATGTGTGCACAAGGTTATTGGCAACAGTGCTCACTAGCTGTGACAGCGTGACACTTGAGAAACATGTCTCAGGAAGAGTGCATGATCTATATACCTATCCTGCTGTCCTTTGTAGGCATGGGGTTGGACACTAGAACATCTGTACACAGTTTATTACCATACCCTTCATACAGCTAATACAAACATTTCTTTACCTGTGAGCCCTGTGGAGAAAATATCTGTTAACACTACCTGACTGTTTCTACAAATACTCAGGATTACTTGTGTATAACTAGAAATACATCTTCGTACCGGTCCCAGCATTCAAACCATGGTCTGTGTGTACAAAAATGACTGACATAGCTATTTCTCATTACACTGAGCTACTGGGGAACTGATGTATTTTACTTGACTGATTTCTGCATAATACTCACTTGGTTAGACAGTCTAACTTTGTAATCTATGTGTAGTGTCACCAAAGATTGTAGTGACAGTTGAACATATACGCCTGAGATTCATGCATGACAGATAGTGTACTGTGTATTCTTCTTCTTCTTCTTTCAGCTTTTCCCAGTTAGGGGTTGCCACAGCAGGTCACCTGTCTGCTCATAATTGGCAGTGGAGATTTACAGTGTCGAGTGGCCAGCCCGGCGCCCAACCTTCCACAGAAGGCACACACATGCACACACTCACACCTAGGGCCAATTTAGAGTGTCCAATCCACCTATAGCATGTCTTTGAGATATGGGAGGAAACCGGAGCCCCCGGAGGAAACCCACATGACCACAGGGAGGACATGCAGACTCCGCACAGAAGGCACCCCAGCCAAGGATCGAACCAGAGAACCTCTTGCTGTGAGGCGGCAATGCTAACTGCTGCACCACTGTGGCCACCCAGTTAGTGTACTGTGTATTAATCCTTTGAAAGCAGGTGTACACATTTAACCCCTAGTAAATGTGAATATGTATGATCTGTACAGACCATAGCAGGGTGCTGGGTTGCATACCCGACCGATATACATTTAGATATCATACTGTATATTTGCAGTCTCCACCTATTACACTCTCATACATGCCTGCATCAGCATACCCACATTCAGGACTACATAGATCTGAAATGCAAAGGTTACACAAGGCAATGCTGCAGGGGGCACGCTATAATACATTACACATTACTATTCAAGGTTCAGATCTTAGTGCAGGACATATTTCATATTTCATTTATATCTTGTTTTACAGCTCCACAATCTACAGTTTTGCATAACAGCTGGTTATCAGAACAGCCTCAGTGAATGCATGCTGTCAAAGCCATATTTTCTGTGAAGCACCTGTACAGATTCTATTTCTTCAACAACATACCAGACTAAACACAACAATTTGTGGTATAGACCTTTATTTGAATAACATAACACAGTGCTTTTTACAGTTGAGATTCTACATTCAGTAGTACTGCATATCCTGTAGATCAATTTGTCTGACAAACTTTATTTATTCAGTACACTCAGAGCACACGATACCTAATGGTGGTAAAGAATTACACTTTCTTATTTATTGGAATATATATATAAATACATATATATATATATATATATATATATATATTTATATATATATATATATATATATATATATATATATATATATATATTTATATATATATATATTTATTTATTTATTTTTATTTATTGACATTTGTTAACCGGGTTAGTCCAACTGGGATTTTGTCCCATTTTCAGTGGAGACCCGAGGAGAAAAGCTCCAGATAGTACAATAAAACATTACAGTAGTAGACAAGCACAACAAACAGAATAGAAATAAAACTAGCATTACAGTAATAAACAATAGAAAAACACTAACAACAGTTAAATGACAGCCAAAAAACATTTTTTTTTATCTCAAGATACTATGTAACTGTACTAGTACTAGTGAGGCAGAGTGCAGAGTGTAACAAGGATCAACTGAGAGTGATTCCAATGTGGGGGGAGGAGAGAACTATGTAGGGTCATAGCAAGGGCAGATTCTGGAATTGAGTAAATGTGTCTTAAGTTTCTTTTTAAATAGTGGGGTGTGAGAGATTGAGTGTATGTCTAGGGGAAGTTTGTTCCAGGCTTGGGCCACAGAGTGTTTGTAGAGTAGCTTACCTACTGACTTATTTGGGTGGTAAATATCAAGAAGTTGTTGATTAGAGGTACGGAGGGGTCTAGATGGGGTGTACACAGAGACAAGGAGAGATAAAGATGGACAGTAGGATGGTTTAAAGAGCATAGAGTGCAGCATGTGAAATTGGTAGAGATCTAGTAGTTGTGGGAGTTCTAGCCATTGTAGAGACTTTAAAGCAATACAGTAGTGCGTGTTGTTTGGGGAGTTAGCGATGAATCTGGCTATTTTGTGGTAGGATTGTTGGAGTTTGTTCAGGGTAGTTTTTTGGATATTTGTGAGAACTGGAGCGGCATAGAGGAGAGAAGGGAGGAGAAGTGCTTGTCCTAGGGTAAGTCTAGCCTCGGGACTGAGATATTTTTTGTTTTGGTATAACAGACCTAGTTTCTGATGTGTTTTCTTTATGCATTGCTGTATGTGTTGACTGAATTTTAATTCATCATCGATGATGCCTCCTAGGAGTTTGGTGTGGGTGTCAGGTAGGACAGTTGTGTTATTACAAGACTTAATGACAAAGGAGGATTTATGATGAGTAAGAGAGTGGGGCAGAAAGAGTAAGAGTTTGTTTTTTGTGGGATTGAGGATCAGTAAGTTTTCTGAAAGCCATTGTTCAGTGGAAAGTAGAGCTGTTTGGGTTAGGGAGTGTAGGTCAGAGATGTTGTTGGCTGTAGAAATTATTGTGGAGTCATCTGCATATTGTATGAGAGAAAACTGATAGCATGAGGTGAAAAGATCATTGGTGAAGATGATGAATAAGAGGGGACCCAAGATAGAACCTTGTGGAACACCAGTAGAGATAGGCAAGAAAGGAGAAGGGGAAGAGAGCCATTTGACTGATTGTTTGCATCCAGACAGATAGCTAGTGAACCAGCTGAGGGTGGAGGTGGAAAGGTGAAGGTTAGCAAGTTTAGATAGAAGTAATGGGTGAGACACTGTATCAAAAGCTTTGGAGAGGTCAAGAAAGAGACAGGAAGTAAGTTTATTGTTGTCCAAAGTTTCTGCAATGGTGTGAGTGAAGGAGAGTAGAGCAGTAGTTGTACTGCGAGAGAGGCGAAAGCCATGTTGAGTAGGGGTGAGTAAGTTTTGATTGAGAAGGTGATGGAGAAGCTGAGTGTGGATACATTTTTCTAGTATCTTAGATAGTGGGGGCAGAATGGCAATAGGTCGATAGTTTGAAGGTTCAGTAGAGTTGCCTCCTTTATTAAGAGGGATAGTGCAGAAAGATTTCCAAAGGGTAGGAACAGTAAATTCTTGCATAGATCTATTTATTAATATTGTCACTGGGTAGGCGATTAAGTCAGCTGCGAGTTTGAGGAAGGTAGGAGGTAATTTGTCAGTAGAGGGGGAGCAGGGTTTGAGTTTGAGCAGTAGAGATTTGATGTAGGAAATGGGAACAGGCTTAAAGGAAAAAGAAGTAGTGTTGGGGGTGGGTTTGCAGTCAGGTAAAGTGGAAGAGGTATGTTGAGAGGGTAGGAGATTTTGGATGGAGGAGATAAAATGTGAATTAAGTAGGGTAGCTGTTTCCTCAGGAGTTGTGTTTGGGTAGGGTGAGGGCTTAGAGGGACTACCTGGGTAAAGGATGCTGTTGAGTGTTGTCCAAAATTTACGACGATTTGAATTATATTTGTTCTGGCCTGTGCTATAGAATGACTTCTTGTCTATTATTGCCTGTTTTTTAGCAAGATTGAGTAGTTGTTTGTATTTGAGAAGAAGAGGTGTTTGTTTAGATTTGATCCAGGCTTTCCAGACACTGTATCTTTGTTTCATGATGGACTTAGTTTCTTTTGAAAGCCAGGGAGCATGACTGGATTTCACTCTAATCTTCCTGGAGGGGGCTAAGGGAGTCCAGACTATTCAGGAAAATGCTGTTAAAAGTGTTAACAGAATCATTTAGAGGGAGTTGTCTAAGGATGGACCAGTCCATGTTTTGTAGAATCGAGTTAAACTGTCAAGAATTAAATGTAGATAGTTTTCTACAGTCTTTGAAAAGGTGGGGTTTAAGAGTGTGGGAGTTATATCTTAGGATGGAGGTAGGGAGATGGTCACTAAGGGAGTCTGATAAGGCTGTGGGCTGGTGGTAGAGATGGGGGGTGTTGGTAAGAATCCAGTCTATTATGGAGCTGGAGGCTGAGGTTTTGTGTAAGCGAGTGGGGGTAGAAATGAGTTGGTGGAAACCATGAAGGTGAACACTATGTTAGGGAGAGTCAGTAGATAGTTTTGACCAGTCTATATTGACATCGCCAAGAATGAGTGTTTCATAAGGTATGTTGAGAGTGAACCAGGATAAGATGTTTTCTAGAATGGGTATATTGTTGCCAGGAGGAATATAGATGGAAGCTATAGCCAGTTTTTTGTGGGGATTCAGATGAATGTTTAGAATGAGAAGTTCAGCAGGGTGGAAGCTGGGAATAGATGTGGGGTAAGGTGAAAGGTTGTGGGTGTTAGAGTAGAGGATGGCTACGCCACCCCCTTTCTTTGAAGGTCTATTAGAGCGGTAGATGTTGTAGCCAGGAGGGAGAATTTCACTATTACAGATATGTGGCTTGAGCCATGTTTCAGATAGGGATAGGATGTGAGGGGTTTTGCAAGCAACCCAACAGTGTAGCTCAGTAGTTTTATTAGCTAGGCTTTGAATATTCAGTGAATAAAAGGTTAGGTGTTTACATTGAGGTGAGTTATGAGACAGGGGTTGTGTGTTTGGTAAGTTGTTGGAAGAAAATTCAGAGGAGGAGGTAGATAAGGTAGATGGGGGATGGGGAGAGGGGAGGTGTAGAGGGGCCTGGATTGGGGTGGATGTCCCCGGAGGACAGTAGGTCTATAGTTAGAAGAGCAATTGATGTGAAAGGTTGATAGTATTTGGGTGGTTTAGATTTAGTCTTATTAGATTGTTTGAGAACTTGTAGTATGTGTCTTTTATATAGAGTTGAGGTAGAAGTGTTAAGTAGGTTTGGAGAGATGGTGAAGGAAGAAGAAGTAGGAAAGCTGTAGAATGAGTGAAAAGTTGGAGAACAGAGGAATGGATATGTGAAGCGGTAGTGATAGGAGGTAGAGATAGAGAGTAGAGTGAGTAGTATTGCAAATATAAGTAGATGCAGCATGATAAGTAGTTTGGATTGGGTGTGGAGAGAGGAAGTTAGGAAAGGATGTGGGAGTGGAGATAAGCAGAAAGTGGAATTGTAGTGGATGGCTTGGCAGGAAGGGGATGGATGGTTAAGTATAAAGGAAACTGTACTGGGGTGGGTGGGAATGGGGGTAGGGTAGGGTAGCGAAGTGAGCCCAAGCGTAGCGAGGGCAAATGGAGCAGGGCTGCACCGGCAAGGAAGGACCCAGTAAAAAACAATAAGTGAAAGAGGAGAAAGGGAGAGGAAAGAGAGTGTAGGGTTCTAGCTCTAGCAGAGGTAGTGGGCCAGAGATTAGGATAGCAGGTGGTTAGAAGCAAAGCACAAGTATAGAAGCTTAAGGAAGGGCAAGGTATGGCAAGGAATAAGGGGGAGCTTAGGATCTCTTGCTGTTGTGGAGAGGACACGAGCAGATAGAAGGAGGAATGGGTACAGGGAAGAGTAATTTAGATTGTGTGGGTATGCTTCAACAGTGGAAAGGCATAGGGCTGAGTGGGGGGTAGGAAGACTGAGGGATTAGCAGGTTAGAGTAGGAGAATGGGGTAGTGGAGTGGGGGCGGTCACCAGGTGAACTACAGCCAACACAGGGGTAGCCCTGAGATTACAGGCAGCATATATATCTTCCAGGTGAGTAGTACATACTTTGTTAAGTCCACTAAGAGAGGACACAGTCCATAGATGTTTGGCAGGAGGTGGAATTCCAGAGTGTTTGGGCCAGGAGTAGATTCAGGGAAGCACAGGTAGCATTAAATAACCTGTAAAACAAAAATAAAAATACATAAGACAAGTGAGTTGCAAGGGGCTAAGAGAATAGGGGCTATGAGAGTGGCTGAGTAAATGAGTAATATGGGGGGACAACTGAAGTGAGTGTAAGGTAGGAATAGGGTGAGATATGAGTGGGGGTGGGGGGCAGTGGTGTGTGATTAGTGTAGTGGGGGAATAAAAGTAGTGGGACACTATTACAGTTACATAATTTCTTTACACATTGCATGAGATGGTCCAAATCAAAAAATATGAAATTCAATCACTTAAACAGCAGATATAGTACCAATCTGTAATAGTTAATACACTTAGGGTAACAGGTAATCAATCACTTAAACAGCAGATATTAAGCCTAGTAATAAACTAGAGATAGTCAATCACTTAAACAGAACTTGTAAAAATCACTTAAACAGCACTTATAAAAAAACAGTTAAGGTAGCATACATATAATGCTAATTATATGAGTGAGCATTTAGTTCAGTATGGGAAGGTACCACATCGAATGTAGTATATGTCTATGTTCAAGTTAAAGAAGTGGTGGTCGCTAGACAAAGGAAGGGAAAGGACAGAGTTAGGGAGGCAGCAGGAGAAAGAGACAGGGGTAGGCAGAACAGCGAGTGGTGAGACGCACCCAAAAGGTACACAGGGGAGTCCAATTACTCCTAAAAGAAGCACACAAAAAGGGCTGATATAAAACAAATTAAAGGCCAAGTGACAAAGCCCAACCTGAGATTCTAAATTCTACTTAAAATTACCAATATATATAAATTTATATATATATATATATATATATATATATATATATATTTATATATATATATATATATTTATCACACACTGTCAACACAACCTCTCCAGTCATCCTCCATGGTTTCTACATTATGAGCCCTCTCCACTGCAGCAGTGGGGAAAAACATACCATTATACATACCTGTCTATCAGATAGTCATACTATAATTTGATAAATCACCAGTTGATATACTTACAAACTTCTGAAGCATTCCTGTCCCAAGCATCTTGGATCCATTGGGCCAAGAGAGCCCCCTTCCTCTGTTGCAGGTCATCATAACTATGACAGACCTGCTAACCAGTGCAGGGGATGCCAGTGGCATTGGTGAACTCAAATGCCAGATGGTCCCAAGCCTCAGCCTTGCATTCTGAGCCCTGGTAATGGCCTTGCAGCAGTCTGATATCATGGTTCTTTACAAGGAGTCTAGCCATGACCATAGACTCCAAAATCCCCCAGCACTGCACCTGAAAGTGCGCAAATTCTAATGGGGTTCTGCCTGTATCCCCACCTGTGCAGTTTAAATAAGGTAATATTCCTGCTTTTTCCCATCATTGGACCACTTTTGAAAATGCTGAGAAAACCTCAGCAGTGCGCAAACCCACTAAGCTGAGTTGAGCAGTGCTTAAAGTGGCAAATACTGAGCAGTGCTTAGCGGTGTGCAAATCCATTTAGCTGGACTGAATGCTGCTTAGAATTAAACTTCTAAACAATGCTCAAACCAGCTTAGCATAGCTGAGCACTGCTAAGCATTGCTCAGTTTTCATTTATTTATTTATATTCATTTAAAAAAAATTAAGAATTGCATATTAATTAATCATTACTGACATATTATTAAGTGCATATAATTTACTTTACATGAGGTCCCCCTATGTGCTTCTATTACATTACCTTGGGGTGTGACTATACTGTATGGGACACTTGTGTTTACATGGAGGATTTCACATCATACATCCACTGACACTGGAATTTTGGACCAGCTACACTACCTTGTTTAACAAATATCAATTACTACATCATTAAATGGGAAAGAAAATAATTTCACAATGCTTTCCCATGTAAAAGCTGAATGGCTTGTTTTGGTATTCAAACCATGAACTACTACACACAAAGCCAGAACTCTTACCGCTAAGTCATTACTGAAGGTTCAACAATAAATCTGTATATAGCTCTTACAATATGTTTAAGTACTGCTAAGCCAAGTGCCACTTGCTCTAAGTCATAACTGAAGGTTCAACTATAAATCTGTATATAGCTCTTACAATATGTTTAAGTACTGCTAAGCCAAGTGCCACAGCACACAAACCAGCTCAGCTATGCTTAAACTTCACATTTAAAGGAAAAAATGTAAATAACAATTTTAAATAGATATATCTCAATAGATAAAATGTCAGCATGTCAGTTGCAGCCCACATACTCTTTATGACAATTCATGCTAATGCAAACCTGTCATTCTATCAACTTTCTAAGTTTGTATGACCAATTATTAACAAATTCCACTATTTCTGGGTTTTTGCCCCACTTTTAGTACTGGCAGCTGAAAATAACGACAGACATTGGAGTTTCCCTCTGCATACCCTTCAGAAAACTCATGCTAATGCAAAACCTGTTATTCTATCAACTTTCTAAGTTTGTAAAAGCAATATTTAAAAGTTCCCCTGTTTTTGGCCCTTTGTCCCACTTTTATTTCAAGACTTTGTCCAGATTTCTTGCTCTAAGAGGTTGAGAGGTATGTGTCCAAGGACACACTTTTTACTGTAAAGTGCTGTACTGCACTTTCACAATGCAGGGCATGTGTTACAGTTCCTGTCACACACCCCTTGCATTGCATTGCATTCTAAAACCTCCTTCCGTGTCCATGGACACTGAAAGGATTTTAAAAGGTGCTGTATGGCACTTTGACAATGCAGGGGGTGTGTTACATTTCCTGTCACACACACGCTGCCTGGTTTTCCATACAAAATCATCTTTCAGTGTCCATGGACACTTAAAGGATTTTAAAAAGTGACAGTACAGGGGGCATGTTACAGATCTGCAAGCACTACTGCAACACGCCCCCTGCACTGATTCAGTATCCATGTACATGGCTCCATCTCAGTAGCACGCCTTCATTAATATGTAAGGCACACTGCCAAGAGGGAGACACCATTCACTCCATGTAGGAATAATGCTATTCCTACATGGAGCTTATTAAATCCCGGCCATTATCTAGAATCAAATATGAAATACAACCAATTTCAGCAAAGATATTGTCAATGAAACAATAAAAAAATATAACTGGAATGTACTTAGAACAATGTTTGCAGATACTGCTGTAGAACACTTTAATAATGTATTCTTACAGACCTTAAATAATCTAGCACCAGTACGTAATAAAAGAGTAAAGTTCAACCCCGCACCATGGCTGACAAAGGAAACAAAAAAAATCTTGATAAAAAGGGATAAAGCCTGGAAAAACTAGTACAAAAATAGAACTCGAAATGCCCTCCAGCAATTTAGACATCTTAGAAACCTTGCAAAACTCCACGTCAAACAGGATAAGCAAACATACTATACCAACCTACAAGTCAAACATATAAACAACCCAAAAAAATTTTGGTCATCACTAAATAAACTATTCCACCCTGGCAAGACCAATAGTCCCTCTCCAAAAACAGACAATATGATAGACTCTGTCCCCACATAGTTCAATTCCTACTTTATACAATCAATATTATTTCTCTTAGACACTAACACATCTGACCTCCACTCTACCACTGTCCAATCAAAACTACCTACAGCTCTTCAATTTTAGTCTAGTACCTACCTCACTTGTAAGGAAGTTGCTCCTTAAACTAAAAACAACTTCTGTAACTGTAGGCCAACTATCATCAGACTATCCAAAACTGGCTGCAGACGTCATAGCCTTCCCTGTATCCACACTAATTAATAGGTCCATAGCAGAAAGATATGTCCCATCACTGTGGAAAAAACCCTACATCACACCACTGCACAAAGGTGGCATGGCTACAGAGTTTAAAAACTGCAGACCAAAAGTGATTCTGTCACCCCTCCCCAAAATATTAGAGAAATGCATCCATATGCAGCTGATGCAATACATAATCTCAAATAACCTGCTGTCAGAAACACAAAATGGCTTTAGGCCCCAGCACAGCACCACTACTGCTCTACTACATTTTACCAATATATAAACCAACATAAAAACTAGTTTGCTTGTGTCCGCCATGTTCTTAGACCTGTCAAAGGTATTTGATACTGTTTCACACCAGAAACTGTTCATTCAACTGACTTTCACAGTACTCCTTGTTTTGGTTCCTCAGTTACCTATCTAGAAGGCAACAAGTCATTAAATAGCAACAAATCTACTCATCCTTTTAACCAGTAAATACGGGTGTCCCCTCAGGGCTCTATACTGGTTCCTCTACTACTTAATATATTTATTAATGACTTCCACACCTCTACTCACCATGGTAGTTTAGTTCAGTATGCAGATGACTCAACATTAATATGTGTGCCTCAACAATTAATAAGCTCCAAGAAATACTCAAAAATCTTTCTCTTCTGTATAAACTTGGCTCAAAGAATCAAACCTCCTACTCAACCCCAAGAAAACTAAGTTAATCCTTTTCACCTCAAAACATTGCCAAAATCAAAAGCAATCATTTACCATAAAGTCAGCAAATAATACTGTCATTGAAACTGTAACTCACAGTAAACTTCTAGACATTATAATAGACCACAATCTCAAATATGACCACTATATACTGCACTCCATTAAATCTACGCACCAGAAACTAGGCTCCCTTTATAGGTCAATGGATTCCTTACAGATACTGCAAAAAACAACTGTAGCCACCACCTTCTTACTACTGTCTGTTTTATATGCCTCTCCTATCCTAACAGACATAAACAATATTAGAATCTTGCCTCTTGCTACAATAAAATAGCTAAATTTGCCACCGGTCTCCCTCATATGACCCACCATTATCTTAGTTTAAAACATTTACACTGGCTTGAACTGCATAACTGTCTAACATATTCACAATTGACTACAGCACACAAATTCATTAGCCAGAAAAGTGCCCTGCACTACAAAACTTATTACTACCCTACTGTCCAGCAAGATAACTCAGTTCTAGTAACAAATTCTTATTACTTACAAATAAGTCAAATAATGTTGCAGGAGACTTGCTGTACTCACAATGTGTTGCTAAACTCTGGAATATTACCCCCATGCAAATAAAACTCTCCGACAACTCAGTAGTTTTAAACCACTACTTAAACATCTTAACCAATCATGGTCCTGTATATACTCATCACAGGATTAAAACTTTTTTCACTGTACAATACTATCCAAATACTCTCCTTAAACATAATATTATTAACCTCTTACTGAAATGACAAAACAATTTTTATACATAACTGCTACTCTACAATCCACTAAGTTGCAAGTGTGCTTTCTCTTCAGTAACTTCTACCTCTGTAAAATCTTAGAATGTATATGTAGAAATGTAACAACTGTTTGTTTATCAATGTAAATAAAAATGTAACTACTCTATGTTTTACTGGAACTTAGTTTAATGCAATGTAAGCAAATGGAGTTTTTCTTTCCAGGCCTCTGCTGAAAATTGGTATTACCCAGTCAGATTTTTGCAGTAAACAAAGCCAAATAAAATATATAAATAAATAAGTTTAAGAGAAGGCAGGAATTCAGCAATTTATGCACTGGTAGACTGATGATAGTTACAAAGAAAAGATGTGTGATGTATAATGTATGTAAATGGAAAACAAATGTTACTCTTATTTGTTCTCTTTTCTGTTAATGTATTTTTCCCCATGTCTTAAGTGGTATATTAATAAATATGATTAAAAAAAAGAATATCTGCTTAGGCTTACTTACTTACTTAATGTATGCCCCATTAATGCTCTTAGAAAACTCTAACTTTATGAAGATATTCAATTAATCTAGGAGAAGAAAGGCAAAATATTGCAGCAAACATCACAGCACACTAGCAGTTGAGAGGTATGGCCACCCTGTATTTGCACTGCAAGCTGTACATCTTGAGAAACACTAATTATATATATATTGTTGATTACTCATATAAGCATACTGTTTTACACTTTCAGAAAATAAGAACTACTGTCATGTGAAAGTTTAAAGCTGGCTGAACAAAAGTGATATGGCAGACCAAGCACTCATATAGATGGGGTATTACCAAGTGACTGGACAATTTATGAATAGCTGGCCATCAAAGCAGAATCTGGCTAATGCCATTTTATGCACTGTCTCTGTTGTTCTATTGTTATCATTTCAATTCTTCTAGAAATGGTGAGCAAAAGTTGCCATCTTGCAAACTATAACAACCCCTTTATCTTAGTTTCCTTCTAGGTGCTACCAAAACCTGAAAATTTAGTACACAGGCAGTACCTTACTCTAGATTTCCCAAATTTGGAGAACAGCCACTTGAACCTCTCAGCATACCCCTGCAAACCTGTGTACCATGCTTATTGAATGTGGAATGGTTTACCCCATGGTAAACTTCAACCCATGGTGAACCTCAAACTCTCTCTTGCAGAGTGGTTGTACTTAGCTATATTTATGTGCATGAACTGGAAATATGTGCTTAAGTATCAAACTGCAACACAACACTGTACTAAATAAAGTAATTCCATCATAATATGCTAAATTGCCGTAAAATATGATCTAAAAAACTGTACATTGTGCTTTGTACCTTGCTTATGCAAAACAATTGGACATTAACCATATATCACACAAATGTTCATGTGGTTTGTCTGTTTGTCCTCTCTTAAGGCCAAGGAAATAACTCCTTCCTCCAATAAACACAATGCATTGTGAAACAGGGGTAAAACATTTGACTACAGATCAAAAGAGTCTCTGGTTCAGATCTGAGTATAGCCTGCGGGGGATTCTTTTTCTACTCGTAGGTCATGCTTTGGCTTTACTGGAAAAGCTCACTCAGGCTCACAGATTTCTGTGAGGCAAAGATTAGTTTGTTTTTGTGTTCTTGTATTTTGCTTTACATCAATGCCTTCTTCTATTTTGTATATTGTGGTTTATTTTCTTTACACTTTTTTACTTGTATTCTACTTGTTAACTGCAGATTTAAACTAGGAAAGAGACCACAGCTGTATCTCTTGTGAATCACACACAAATTACAACAGGTCAATTAAAGCCAATTACCTGTGAACTGAAGGTGGAGCTAGGAACTACATCTTCTATTTTTAGGATAAAATAAAACATTTCAAGCCTTTAATGAAAAGATTCACTCAGACTCTGCCATGGATTGCTGTGATGTAAAGGTTATTTTGTTTTTGTTTTCTTGTATTTTATACTACTTCTTTGCCTTCTTCTATTTTGTATACTGGTTTATTTTCTTCACTCTGTGTTTTACTTGTATTCTACTTTTGATTCAAAATGTAAAGTAAGAAAGAGACCACAGCTGTGTCTCTTGTGAGTCACACAGAAATCAGAACAAATTGATTACCTGTGAATTGATGGTGGACCTAAAAACTAAACCTATTTAAGAGGTAAAATAAAACATTTCAAGGCTTTAATGGGAAAGCTTACTCACACTCTGCCATAAACTGTTCAGAAAGAAAAGTTAGTTTCTTTTTGTTTTCATGTATTTGTATTGCTTCATTGTTTTCTTCTATTTTGTATGTTGTGGTTTATTTTCTTTACATGGTATTTTACTTGAGTTCTGCTTTTTATTATATATTTAAAGTAGAAAAGAAACTACAGAGTCCCACAGAAATTAGAACAGGTCAAGTAAGGTTAATTAACTGTGAACTGAGGCTAGAGCAAAGAACTAAACCTATTTAGGGGGTAAAATACTCTAAACTTTCTATTTAAGGAATAAAATAAAACATTTCAAAGTTTTTTCTGCAAAAGCTCATTCACACTCTGCCATATATTGATGTAAATGAAATGTTAGATTCTGCTTTCTTGTATTTTTCATTCCTTCAGTGTCTTCTATTCTGAATACCATGGTCTATTTTCTTTTACAGTGTGGTTTACTTGTATTCTGCTTTTAATTGCATATTTAAACTAGAAAAGAAAACACAGCTGTCTGTGTAGCTTGTGAGTCACACAGAAGTTAGGGCATGCCTAATAAAGTTAATTACCTGTGAAATGAAGCTGCAGCTAGGAACTAAAACTTTTATTTAGGGGTAAAATAAAAGATTTCAAGGCTTTACTGGAAAAACTTACTTAGACTCTAGCATAGATTGCTGTGAGGGAAAAGTGAGTTTGTTTTTGCTTCCTTGCATTTTGTATTGCTTTATTGCCTTATTATATTTTGTATATTGTCATTTATGTTTACTTGTGTTCTGCTTTTAATTGAATATGTAAACTTGAAAAGAGACCACAACTGTGTCTCTTCAGTCATGCAGAAATTAGAACAGATCAAGTAAGGATAATTAACCCTGAACTGTGGGTGGATTGAGGAACTAACTTTTCTATTTCAGAGGGAAAATAAAACATTTCAAGACTTTACTGGAAAAGCTCACTTAGACTCTGCCATAGATTGCTGTGAAGGAAAGGTTAGTTTTTGCTTTCTTGTATTTTTCATTGTTTAATTGTCTTCTTATATTTTCGATACTTTGGTTTATTTTCTTTATACTGTGTTCTACTTGTATACCACTTTTAACTGCATATTTAAACTAGGAAAGCGACCATAGCAGTGCTCCTTGTGAGGTCCAACAGAAATTAGAACAGGTCCCTTCTATTTAAGGGGTAAAATAAAAAAAATCAAAGTTTTACTGGAAAATCTCACTCTGCCATAGATTGTTGTGAAGGAAAGTTGTTTATGTTTTTTTATATTATGTATTCCATCATTGTTTCTGCTATTTTGTGTACTGTAGATTATTTTCTTTACACTGTGTTTTACTTTAATGCTGCTTTTAATTCAAAACTTAAAGTAGGACAAAAACCACAGCTGTTTTGATTGTGAGTCACACAGAAATTGTACTAGGTCAAATAAAGTTAACTACCTGTAGACTGAAGCTGCAGCTAGGACTCATCTTTATATTTAAAGGGTAAAATAAAACATTTCAAGGCTTTACTGGAAAGGTTCACTCAGACTCCACTATAGATTGCTGTGAGAGAAAGGTTAAGTTGTTTTTGTTTTCATGTATTTTGTATTGTCTCATTGCCTTCTTCTATTTCACATATTGCAGTTTACTGTCTTTGCAGAGTTTAATTGCATATTTAAACAAGGAAAGAAACCACAGCTGTGTATCTACGGAGCCCCACAGAAATTAGAGCATGTCAAATAAGTTTAACTGTGAACTGATGGTGGAACAAGGAATTAAACCTTCTATTTAAGGAGTAAAATAAACTAATCCTTCTATTAAGGGTAAAATAAAACATATCAAGGCTTTACTGTAAAATCTCACTCAGACTGTCATAGATTGCTGTGAGGGAAAGTTAGTTTTTGCTTTCTTGTATTTTGCATTGGTTCATTGCCTTCTACTAATTTGAATACTGACATTTATTTTCTTTACAGTTTCTTTTATTTGCATTCTACTTTTAATTGCACATTTAAGCCAGGAAAGAGACAACAGTTTAGTCTCTTGTAAATCACACAGAAATTAGAATAGGCCAATTAAAGTTAATTACTTGTAAATTGAAACAGAACTGCATATTTAAACTAATATAAACTTTAATAGATAAAATAAAACATTTCAAGACTTTATTGAAAAAGCTCAATCATGGTTCTCCATAGATTGCAGTGAAGCAAAGTTTAGTTTGTTTTTGTTTCCATTTTTTTTTATCGTTTCATTCTCTTCTTCTAATTTGTACATTTTGGATGATTTGCTTTACACTGTGTTTACTTCTATTCTGCTATTAATTGCATATTTAAACTAAGGAAATACCACATATATTTCCATTGTGAGTCACTTAGAAATTAGAACAGATCAATTAAAGTTATTTACCTGTGAACTGAATGTGGGGCTAGGAACTAAACCTTCTATTTAAAGGATAAAATAAAACATTTCAAGGCTTTACTGGAAAAGTTCACTCAGACTGTGCCATAGACTGCTGTGAGGGAAAGGTTACTTTTTGTTTTCATGTATTTTGTATTGCTTTGCCTTCTTTTTTGTATACTGTGATTTATTTTCTTTGCACTGTGTTTTACTTGTATTTTGCTTTTAATTGCATAATTTAAATAGAAAAGAGACCATCTGTGTTTCTCTTATGAGTCTCACAGAAATTAGAACAGGTCAATTAAAGTTAATTACCTGTGAACTGAAGGTGGGGCTAGGAAATAAACATTCAATTTAAGTGGTAAAATAAAATATTTTAAGGCTTTAATGGAAAAGCTCACTCAGACTCTACCATAGATTGCTTTGAGGGAAAGTTTAGTTTGTTTTTTTCCTCATCCATTGCTTTGGTGACCTTCTCAAAGAAGTCCATCAGGTTCAGTATGCATGACCTGCCATTGACAAAACCAAATTAAGCTGGGTCTAATGTCTGGAGATTTCCTATGCCATTATTTATCATTTCCATGATAATTCTTTTCATGGCTTTGCATATGAGCCTAGTGAGACTTATGGGTCTGTAGTTTCCAGTGTCTGTAGATGGCCCACAGAGGGATGATTGTTGCTGTTCTCAAAGGGGTCTGATAGGTCAAGTTGCATGCTATTTAGAAGGCTTCCTGGTATATTTTCTAGACCCATTAATGCAATGTTATTGGCATTAGAGAGATCATTCTCTAATGATAGTATGGGGAGTTATATTTGATGTATTTTCCTGAGGGGAAGTTGAGGGGACTACTCCTTTTTGGCATTTACTTCTCTGAAGTCAGGACCAATGTGAATTGCCTCTGTCTGACTAAATTTGCAAAGGATTGCAAGTTAGGGGCAGTCATAGAATCCCTCACCAACACAAATGTTCTCCAAGAAGGGCTGACACAGACATATAACTGGTGTCAGACCCATGGACTAAAACTAAATGCCAAGAAATGCATAGTGGTATCCTTCAGGAAGTCATCCACCCCTGTTAACTATGATATTGACAAAACACACCCCTAGGAGTTGACCCAGTAGTCAGGGACTTGAGGTCACATATACACAATAATCTAGCCTTTGACCATCACATGTCTTCACTTCAGTAGTGAGGAAATCATTCTATGTTGTACACCTTATAAACAAAGGTATGCCTTCTAGGTCCAAGGAGGTCATTGTTCCACTGTATACTGCTTCTTTTATTACTGCTTGTTAGTAGCCTGATTATATTAAGAACATTGCTCTACTGAATTGCTGCTTTATACTGTTTTTTTGTTTGTTTTTATACTGTTGTGACTGTAAGTACTTTAAATTTCAAATACTACTGCACTTAGCATAGGCTAGATTCTGTCTTATCGAATCTAGATTGCCTTGAATCACTTGAGCATGAAATCCAGCTCTTCACTGAGACACTGAAAGATATGAGGCATGCATTGCTTCCAACTAACTATAAGTGCCTGTTTATACACTTATATTGCACTCTTAGTTAGTATTTACATTCTACTGTCTGAATTGTTGGATTTTGGCCATATTTTACTGCATACTGTACTAGTTTGGCTATAGCATAGCCCAGTTCCAGGCTTGCTGTGTCCAGGTCTGTTTTGTAACCTCAGAGCATCAGTTTCAAGACATCCTTTTTGGAGAAGGCTTTTCTGCATATATCTGTTATATATTTATTATTAGTTCAAAAAGACGCAAGGTCCCACAGATCTTGTAAATGTTTATGTTGTTTATGTTGTGAATTAAAGATCCAAATAAAGTAAGGTGAGTTTGGAGCACATGATTCATTAGTATGAGATATAATCCTCTACACTATCAGATCAGACAAGGAATACACTGTGTTGCAAATATGACATTTAATCTTAAATTGAAAGATGTGGGCTGACCAATTACTTTATCACAGTTGTATAAGCTCACAAAAAAGATAACAACATGTGTAAAAATGCCTGAAACATAGATACCAAAAAAAGAAAAAGCAAAGCTGAAGTGTGAGAGCTATTAGAAGCATGAAACACACAATAAATGTGTTGATAAATTCTGCATGAGATGTGGCTATAAGCAAAACAAAAACAAAAAGGAACTTACTGTAATTATTCAAATGGAAAGATATATCACTTTGATAGAGTATGTAATAAAAATAAATATTCATTCAAGATGACTGAACATAAAGTCATGAAAAAGAGTTGGTTGTGGCCATGATACATGTTGGAAACATGCAAAATGGAACAAGACCTAGGGCTCAGTCATGTTCCATTGTGCACCATTAGTGCCTCAAGCACCCTAACCCTTATGCAAATAATCCTCTCAGTCATTCACAATTCACAATGCTAGCACCACTTGAGTAAGGTTGGCCCAAATAAGGCAATTTATAGGACAGAGGTGTTGGGCTGCACAATAGCACTGTTCATGTTAGTATTGTAATCCTCCTCCTCTACCAGTATGTTTCTCAGCATACAATGTGATTAACATATCAGTGGAGAGACATATAAAAACTGTTCAACATCTCCACTGCATGACAAAAAAATCCCTACCAGTAATGGAGTTTCCTATGGTGAAGGCAAACCTGATGCTCATATAATTCTGATCCACCCCTAGACAGTGATGCTGGAAATATCCTGCCAATGGGAATATGCACAGCACCAGAGCCCCTCATCATTATATTATGGTAGTGAGCCCCAGTGTTTCATCCTGACAGTTTACTTTAATTTCTTTATGAACCACAGTCAGTCAGGACAGTGGGCCATAGTGCACCAAACTAAGATGGCTTATATATGTACAATATGCCTTACCAAATAGCTCCACATAGCTACTTGGTATTCATACTGTTAAAGACAAATCTATACAGTGCTGATGGACAACCTAAGCGCAGGACTGTCTGGTAAAGAGTGCCAGGTGTTCCTGTTCTTCACTGAACAATACAAGATGGGACGCTGTGTCCCAAGGATGACTGCAGTTCATGCAAATGAATCTCATAGCCCAAACAAGGTGCATTTTGATTTTAGACATCTGTGATCTATGTTCATGAATCCCAGAATCCATGTGCAAGAAATAGGCACAGAAAATATTCAGCTAGTTAATCAGTCAGAAATATGGTGTTTTAGACTATATACTGTGGAAGAGTGTAATCTCTGTTCAGATGCTCAAACCAGATCTGAAGCAGAGTACAAATTTGATCTGAAGGAGAGTAAACTGAAAAAGATAAAATTCAGATCATCATGTAACACCACAAATATAAGGTTCAGCTTTATAAGGTGGCTACTTCTACTGCAGAGTGAAACAAATTTAAAGTATGAATGCACAGTTACATTATGAATCTCAGCAAAATGTACAAAGAGATGGTTTTATTGAAAATCATAAAGATTCATTTACTAGTTTTTGGTTGCTTGCCAGGATATTACATAGGTACTGTAGTGCTACCAGTAGTCAAGTAGTTCAAAAGAATGCCCCTATAGCTTTCACGACATTTGACACTGATCTGACCTGCGTGAAATAGGTGTGAGTACGAAACACACTGAGCCCACTGAATGAGTAAATGGCATGGTTACATTTGTGAATATAGATAAAATTTGTATATGCACAGATCCATAGAAGCTTAATAAAGGGGAGCAGTCCATTTTACTGAAATCACTTCCATTGACTAGAACAACTTATTTAAATTGTTCCCTTCCTACAAAATAGTGGTTCAGTCCTTAATATAGTCTACACCCACACCTGGGTGTGGGGGGGGGTGCACTCCTACTTATAAAATCCTCACGTTGTCCCACTTTGTAGGAACCATTTCAATTACCTGACCTATGTAGTGAAACTGCTCTTGACATAATGTGAATAACTTAGTGCTATTACAAATAGATGCCATTTAGAATGGAAATTGTGAAGTAATTCTGTAATAAGATAACTTGCTTACAGGTGCAGAACCTTAACTGTTTGGCAGAAATGATGTGCTCAAACAAAAAAAATGATCTGCTTAGAATAGTATATAGTACGGAAAACTTTAATGAATATATTTATTGTGAAAAAGTGTTGGTGGACACAGACCATTAGCTATTCTAGAGTACATTAAAGAACTCACTGCATAAACCACCAACAAAACTTCCAAGAATGATGATTCACTTAAAGAAATATAATGCCTGGTGGTATAAGACAGGAAACAGATAAACATAGAGAATTAGCTAAGTCATTTATATCTTCTGCATGTGCAAGAATATTCACTTGAAAAACCAGTAGAAGTTAAACACAGGATATTAAATGGATACTTCTACATTGGCTATGGCTGAAAAGAAGCTTAAAACATTTCAGTACTGTAATGACAGTGACTTAAAATACAGATTCTTGTTGAAGTATCTATAAGAATTTGGCCTAAACAGAAAAACATCTGTAAGGAAAGAAATCTAGGCATATCTTTCATCCAAAGAATACAAGGACTGATGCTGAAGGATGACAATTTATTAATGACTAATTAGGTAAGAAAAATATACGTTACCAAAAATACATTAGTTACATTTTAAAGTATAAAATGTAACAAAAGAGTTTGAGGTGTATTGATTTGACCATGAATGTTACTGCAGACATGGCAAAAAGATTAACTGTGCTGTGTGTAATGTTTACCATAATAATCACCAACGAAAAGAGATCATTTCTTATTCAGTTTCATAATGACAACAGCATAAAGTGATAAGCATTTTGCTCATTTCCAGAGTTGTGTATATTTGATCTGTGCTGATATTGAGTTTTTTTAAGTCATTAAAGTTAATATTTACAACATGTAAACTTATAATCAATGTACTGAAGGCCACATGCTTCAAGACACAGAATTCCAAAAGTGATAATATCAGATAATTGTCCCCAGTATATAACTGCATAATTCAAGAGACGTTTGAAATAATGGAGTTTTCAACATGATACCTTTAGTCCAAGCCATCTACAGTCCAACGATCACTTTAAGAGGACTGCGTAGATAAATTTCTTGAAGAAATTACAGAGCATTATTAGTTCTTACCATCAACACACCTTAGCTTCAGTGGAATATAGACATCATCCACTATAAGGCGAAGCTCTAACTCCAGATCAATTAATTATAGGTACTAGTAGAATTCTTTCTTCTACCTCCTTATTAATGGTTCAGAATTTGAATGAGGTATAAGGTAGACTGATACAAATTACAAACATACAGTGCTAAGCATACAACATCTGCATCTTAATTAAAAGATGACAGAATGAGAGCACACCAAAATTTCACAGAGAAGTAACTAAAAACAATATGATCAGAAAGGGTTGTTTACTGCTCATAATGCAACTGGAAAAGTGCTGAGGAAACATTAGAGGCATTTCTTTAAAAACAGTATTTCTCATAGTCACTCTACTGAATACATAGCCTGCATTCATAAGGCCTCCTTGCCTGAGGAATTAAGTGAATGTCTAGAGAGAGAGCCAAGGAAGTGTCATAACTGTTTTTTTCTCTAAGGAGACAAGATGATATGAGTTGAGCAAAATCCAGAAACATCTAGAGAGATTGTCTAGGGATTTCTTACCAGATGAAGTTCCTAATACAATAACATTAGAAGTACAGATCATAGTACTCCCTAAGTATTTGAAGCTTAGGAGAAAAGAGACAGCTAGTTATTTGGACAGTATTGGAAAGTATTGAAAGAGCTGAATAGCATTGAATTACTGCTGCAATTGTTTTATCTTTGTATCTGTGAACATATTTATTATCAGAGTAACAGAAATATTTAAGAAATATAGTATAAGACAGTGATTGGGTAACATACATGTAGTTATATAAAATGTTTTAATAATGCTTTATGCAATTATTATCATTCTGTCTCAGACAACTGTAAAAGAAAAAATGTACAAGCTTGTTGTGGTCTGAATCTAATCATATTTGCAGTAGCTATGATGTGAACTTATAAAAGCGTAACACACTAAAATAAAACATGATTTATATCTTCATTTTTTCATGGAATACCTCAAAATAATAGTTTCAGCATTTTGCAGACAGATTGTTGGTGTTGAATATGTCTCTTCTATGACTGAACCTTCTGTAACTATAAAGCAAACACCTACTTTTGCACAAATAGAAGCTGTGATTAATTTATACATTTACATTGTCAATTTAACTGTGGTCAGGTTACTTTAAGGATCAGTTGCTTTCACATACAGACTCTCTACTAACCTTACCTGCGCAAAAGATAACCACTTTCTGTTTGGGTGCACTTCTGATGAGTGACTGTGATCAAATGAAAAAAAAAAACACTAGCTACAGTAATGTAGTCTGTTATACACAGACATCACTGTGAAGGCATAAATACAAACTGCTCTTGAAAAGCGAGACTAAACATCATGTTCCGATATCCCACCCCAAAATTTACCATTTACTGTCTAGGTGGCCCTCTGATAGTTGACTGCTGTTGTTATCTGCTGTCATTCAAGGTGCAGCCTTTTTTGTTTAGTATTCTCACCTCCAGACCCAATCACTATTTTCTTAACATAAAAATAAACAAAGTTATAAGGGAATTATGAGCTGGTAATACCACCCATAAGTTAGTCTGCAGTACTGACAGTATTTTTTAGAATGAAAGACAGAAACCATTTCAGCTCTCAGGGCACAGCAAACTAAGTTTTGACATCAGTAGTGTCCAAACAAATTATTTCAACACTTAGAAAACACAATAGCAGTCCAATGAATGTCTAGCTATGATTTGTTACTATGCAGCAGAGAGGAAATGGGATGGCATAATAATGAGTCACTTGCTTATTTTGCTTATTTGGGACATTCGTTTGTTACTATATTAATTGTACTCATGAAATATTTAACCAAGAACTATGCTGAGTTTGGCCATTCTTTTATTTTTCTAATTATGTTTTTTTTTTTTTTTTTTTTAATTATTTTAAAATAAAAAGATGAAAACAAGCTATCATGCCACCCAGTGTTTTAGTGATATAATCTGATGCTGATACATCTCAGCACTTATTTGATTAAATGTTATAAGATGTTGGAAGAATGGTACTTATAAAACTTTATTGAAAGAGTTGCATAAGCAAAAAAATAAACTGGTAGAAACATTAAACAGTAATACAATTCATATATAAAGGGGGAAATGATGTAATAGAAAAAGACAAGAGATCATTATACTTCTGGGCTGTAATTACAAAACTATGGTAAATATAATGTAGTTAAGAACTGTCTTAAAATAATGAATTGGACAGCGCAAGAGGATGGAGAACTGGGGAAGGAGAGAAACATTAGAAGAGGTAAAAGAAAGCACACACACACTGTAAACAAAAAAAATGTTAAGCAGATATAGCTTCCGTTATGAGCAACTGATGCAAAACTGTTCAAAAAACTGTAATTGGATCACAAATGATTGAGAACATATCACCCCTACAACTCACCCACAGTGACTGAAATAAGGATTTTTAAAGGAGGTAAGCCCATCTGTGACCCACATTCAAGGGCATGCCCATCCCCCTAAAACTTGTATTTAATTCAATGGTCATACGACAACTGGGATAAGAGAAACTCCCCATTAAAATACACAGCAGTGTCAGAGAAACACCGATCCTGCAATGGCTAAGTATCTAGCATTTAATGCACAATAAAATTAATCTTTACTATATTCAGGCACTTAGAACCTATCAACAGGTTTAAGATCATTTGTAGGAAAACCTCTACATATGAGTGCTACACCTATGAATGAGTAATTACTGATTACTTATAAAAGCATTCCACTTGCTCAACACCTTAAGAAGGGAAAGCCCCCACACTCCCAGTGTTTATATATGTTAATTGTGCAGCTGCTCAGGTGTGGGTGAAGTAGAAACTAATGTCCACTAATGACACAGTAGTCACACCCAAAAAGTGATCTTGCATTGTGCAAGGGAATAATCTTCGAGCTGTGCTGATAGTTGGTTTCACATAGTTATAACTAGGTTAAGTGGTCCTTGGGAACCTACAGGGAAATTGATAGCAGCAACGACTTTGATACTATCCAGCAAATTGCCATAAGAAAATGAGTAAGGAATTATTTCTCTTCACAGTACAAAAAAAAGTAGTAGAAAATCAACAGTGTGCCAAAAAGATTAATAGACAAAGAAGATAAGGCATAAAAATAGGAAGAGTTATAAAGTCAATGGGTTTTCTGAGTCTGGTAATATTTTGTTTTTTGCTTGGATATTTCTTGAATATGGTGGTTAAAGACATTAAAAATACAACACATTATAGGATTGTAAATTGGGAGAAAAGTATATGCACCATTAATAATAACATATGCCCAGGGCTTGATAATAATAAAGATAAAGGTACAGCAACAGAGGCTTTCATATAATTGAAGATAAAATATAAAAGATGGCAACTTGAATAGGGAAAATAGTGCAGGATATAGATAAACAGCTGAGGCAGAAGAAAATTATTCCAACACAAAAGGTGCTAAGTTACCCATTCTACTGCTTGGTAGAAGAAATCTGAATGGAAGAAATTGACAGACTGCTGCAATTATAAAATATGTTGAAAGGACAGAGTCAGTATAAAATGGCAGACAAAAAGAAACTATATGTAAAACAGTGCCATTAATAATATATAGCTATGTGGCAAGAACATATATACCACATAAGACAAATAGATAACAGTATTTTTCGGGGTAATATGAGGCAATTGGTTTAACCCTTCCTAACAGGAGCCATACTGCACAAAAAATACAAAGAGGAAGAAGAACATGGGCTAAATTCCTGACTAGGCGTCTAAGGGCCTCAGGGCCAATAGCATAGTAACTTCCTATGATCCTATGATCCTATAAAATAACCACCTTGTATTCTACATTTAAAATTGTTATTGCCTTATTATATTGAAAGAAAAAAGTAAACAAATAGTATTGCTGGTGAGACATATAAGATAAATACCAATAGAAGTGGAAAAGACTGAGACATAAAATGGAGAGAAGAGGTAAAGAAAGTAAAATAAACAGCTAAAATATTTTTTCACAAAAATAAAAAAATAGAAGTTAAAAGAAAGGCAATAAAAATAGCAATATGTATGTCCCTTTTCAGAGGCAACCCAGTAACACTGTCTGGTTAAGAGACTTGCTCATAATCAAACAGTAGGCAAATGGAGACTGAGGGAATCAAACCCTAAAATATATAAAGCAGCTCATTTATAGCTCATAACCTTAATCCTCTGTCTTAACTGCCAGACAGTTTTTATCATTCAGCCAAATAAAAAAGAGAAAGCAGCTGAGTAGGTGATAGCACTTTGGGGGGTGCATTATATTTACATGGGAAAAAAGAGTTCGCTGAACAAGTCAGCAGGGGCTGATAGCTTCCTGAAGGACTATTACATTCTTACATTTCTACTTGAGAAGGAAAAAAACATGGACGCCCTTGCCTTATTCATTTGAACATTTTTACAGAGAATGGGGATGCAGTATCTAATCTCTTTCCCTCTCTCTGTCGCTATCATACACACGCATTCTTGCTCGCACATGTATGTATGTACACACACACACACACACACACACACACACACACACACACACACACACACACACACACACACACACACACACACACACACACACACACACACACACACACCCACACACACACCACACAAAAATGTTTGCTCTACTGGGAATTTCTTATAATTATTTCACCTTTATTTTTCACTCACACTTCATTTCACCTCATCATTGAGAAGGAAAAAAAAACATGGACACCCTTACCATATTCATTTGAACATTTTTACAGAGAATAGGGATGCAGTATCTAATCTCTTTCTCTCTCTCTGTCTCTGTCATACACACGCATGCTCACTCGCACATGCATGTACACACACACACACACACACACACACACACACACACACACACACACACACACACACACATACACACACACACACACACTCACCAAAATGTTTAATGCTCTACTGGGGATTTCTTATAATTATTTCACCTTCATTTTATATTTAAATGTGTGTTACTATAGGGTAGGGAAAGTTTAGGTGTCTTTCATTAATTGAAAAGTCAGTACCTATTATAGAGAAGGCAATAGAATAATTTCTACTTTTATTTTTTATTTTACTTTGCTTTTGTTAACTGGTTTTGTCCAACTGGGTTTAGTCAAAAAAAGTTTTCAACAGAGGCCTGGAAAGAAAAGCTCCACTCATATTATAAATATTTTTAAACAGACAGTAAAATATATGAACAGACATTAAATAATATGCATTAGCAATTACACATTAATTCGCTATTTATATTACATTCATATGAAATAAAGACAACTATTGTTGTATAAATGATACTTATGCATTTGTAGATATCGAGCATTGAGCATTTGAAGAGTTGTATTAGTTGTCAAATAGATAATAGATCATGTGATTAGTGCTTATAAATTCAAAGAAACTAAGGTGAGGGAAGGAACTAGGTAGAGCAGAAAATGCTAATATTATAGTTAAGAGGTGGGGTATAAAGCAGGTTCAAAGATAATTACATATGGTTATCATAAGGATATATTAGAAGTATAGAGGTGGGGGTGATCAGTGGCACAAAACTAGAGGTGGGGGTGATCAGTGGCACAAAACTATGTATAAGGCTATGAGATGCTAGTGAAACTATTTGGATATAGGTGAATTCTGGTTGTGAGGCATAGGATTCCGGACGAATAGAAATGGTTTGACAATATGGCAAGTTGAAGATAACAGTGGCATTTATCCTGGAGATATACAGGAACAGATCCATTAATGTGATAGAAATTTTAGTTGTGTTTTAAATGGATTTACATTCTGAATGAATTTCAGTGGTAGTGGAATGTAGTTACGTAGTTTAGCTACACTGTTTGAATGTTTTTTTTTTTTCTAGAACATAATATTCTATTGGGAGTATAGTGGTTATTAAGTTGTTAAGGGCTGGTCAGTTTTTTTTTTTTGGCTTATAGAAAAGGCTTATAAAGAAGTGTAATAATTATGAGAAAGAGCTAGGTAATGTGGTAGTTCTAACTAGTTTAATTCTCTCAGGGCTAGGCAGTGTGTTGTATTGTTATAGTTTACTGTAAAATTTAGCTATTTCATTATAACACTGCTCAAATTGGAACAGTTGTGAAACTTAAAGGTTAATGATGTTTGGGGCAACACTGAGGAGAGACAGCAGCAAGAAAGTAGAGGCTATACATCTTCTGACGATGTCAGCAAAGTAATTTTTTAACCTGTATAATGTACTTTTAGTTTTTGATGTGATTTTTTTAACCATGTGTGATATGTGGTGGCCAAATTTCAACTGGTCATCTCTGATGACACACAGGAATTTTGTGTGATTTACTTGTTTTAACATGGTATTGTTGGCAGACATTATAGTGAGTACTGATGTTTTGGTATTGATGTGTTTTAGAGTGAAAAGTAATTTAGTTTTTTTTTTTGTTTGTTTGTTTGTTTGTTTTTTATGGTTTAGTAATAGCTGTGAATTATTTAGCCATGTTTCAACTGATGAGAAGAGTTGTTGTTCAAAGTCTTGGAGTTCAGAGAGAGAATTGGTAGAGCAGATTAGAGTGGAGTCATCAGTGTCTTGAGCTAGGATGGCATTTTTTGTAGCAGTGTTGAGGTCATTGATGAATATTTTGAAAAGTATGGGGCCTAGTGTGATCCTTGTGGGACACCAATAGTTACAGGCAAGACTGTGGATAAACTATTATATTGGTACTGCATTTCTGAAATAACAGCTTTAAATATATTGTTAATTAGTTTCAATTCCAAGTATTTTATAAAATGAACTAAGTATTTAAATTGTGGTTTAAATTTCTGTGCAGCACAATAAAAAGTGGGTAAGATTCAGAAAGGTCATCACAAGGTGTAAACCTCACGCTAACCATTTACAATTGAGAGACAGCCCAACTCTGGAGCTGCAGCATGAAGCACTGTGGTGAGCTGTCTCCACATCCTACAGCAAATAGTAAGGCAGCACTCCTGGGGTAGGGTCTATGCTAACTAGCCATGTGCTCCCCTATGAGAAATGCCTGCTGTAAGGCATTTATGTAGCTGAGTAATTCAGCAACTCTCTCTGCTATGAAAGTTACATTGGTTTCTCATGTTAATGAACAAAGCTAAAAGCTAATGTTCACACATCACCATACAGGTAAATGCTGGGAAGTTCAGAGGATAGGTAGTGCTGGGTTGTGTGCATGCTTGCATGTTTGTATGACTACCTGTGTGAGTGTATATAGAAGTATAAGTGGTGTAAGGTTAGTGCGTGTATGTGTGACAGAGTGTGTATCTTCCTAGATTGTCAAAGTAGGGGTTTTAGTCAGGGGATTGATAGGGTGTGTGAGTATGTGTGTTTATGGGTGAAAGATTGAGTGTGTCCATAAGGGCCATTGGCTGAGTCGGGGTGGTTGTGTGTAAGGGGATCAAGGAGCTGTCATACCGCCACACTCCTCTAGACTAACAAGCAAATCCTGCAACATCAAAGGGGACACTATACACCAGGTATAGGGTCCAAATGGAGAGATGATAAGTCAGCAAACAAAGGAGAGTAGTATTGCTGGAATTTAATTCATCCTCAGGTCTTGGTAAGTACCTTCATGAGGTGGACCCTGTTTTTCACAAAATCTCACCAATATGACACTGATATATAGACTGTATTTTATATAGTATATATCATGGACAGAAGTAGGTGAAAAAATAAAAAAAGATAGCTGAGTGCACAAGACCCAGGATAAAAAAGTGCCTAATCCTGGTAAGTGCACTGGTGCCAGGACTGGAAAGATTGACAGTATAGAGTCCTCAAGACACAGAAACTTTCCTACAATGGGGCTAGGCCAGGCCAAGGGGAAAGATGGCCCCCTTGTTGTAGAACGAAGTACCAGTCCACAAAAATCACAAAAACTGATAGGCCAAAAAAGAGCCATAAAGATAATAGAGTGGACTATTGAGGATAAGAAAGAAATTATGTAGTGTTAGTGTTATGCAGGAAGCCCAGAACATCCAGACAGAAGGTATACAAAAAGATTAAGAGAGAAATTAGAAGAAAGAAAAATACTTCCACAAGAAAAACTGTCAGAAGGCTCAAATAAAAAATTTGTGTTCATTAATACAACAGGTTTATGAAAACATTATATAGACCAAGAAACCTTGAGCAGTTTGTATAAAGAAGCAACTGAGGAAGTGCAAAAATATAAAGAACAAAATCTAGAGACTTATGAAAAATGTTAAAAATAAATATGGACATGGGAAAGAAAGAGAGATCTGATATGATGCAATATTTATGCAAAGGTGAAAGCCAAATTAATCAACACACAAAAGGCAGTCCCAAAGATATTTGAAGAGAAATATAGCCAAAGGCATCTAGATATGGAAAATGTTACAATAAAAAATAAGATCACAAAGAGGAAACGTAGAACAGAAGATTAGTAAAGCAAAAGTTAAAAAATAGAAGTTGAAGTTATGGAACACTTGCGAAGTGAAGGAGTTAGTGTAGAAAGTCTAACACAGGTTATATCATAGTATAATGGAACAATGAGTCCCCAAAGTAATGAGAAACAGGAGGAGCAGGAGACATTTGAAGAAGAAATATGGACATGGGAAAGAAAAAGAGATGTAATATGGTGCAATATTTATACAAAGGAGAAAGAAAAACTAATTAATACAAAAAGAGCAGCACCAAAGGCATCTGGACATGGAAAATTTTGCAATACAAAAATAAGTAAACAAGAAGGAAAAGTATAAAAGAAGATTAGCAATAGAGAAGTTAAAGCAACAGAAGCTAAGGTTATGGATTACCTGCAAAGTGAACGATTTAGTGTCGAAAACCTAACTCAGATAACATCACAGCGGAATAGAGCAACGGATCCCCAAATTAAGGAGAAACCAGTGGAGCAGGAAACATCTGATCAGTTGCCATATGAAGATACTTTGGAGCCTTCCAGAGGAAACCAATACAAACATTCAGTTGGAGTTGCACAGCAAGGAAAAGAACAGGAAACCGTGGCAATTCTGATGCACTCAGTGTTGTGGATTGATAGGCCAGTGAGTTCCCATATGAAAGAGCAACGAATGACACAGGATGAAACTGAAGAGAATGTGGCACAGGAAGATGATGTGGAACTTTCTATAGAATGCCCACAGGAAATGGAGAACAAAGAATGTGCTCTCAGTTTAGAAGAAAATGATCTAAGAGAAGAGTTGACTGATTTAATAGAGGTGAACAGACATATTAAGATCAATGAATGAAACAGACTACAGGAAGTCATTAAAACCCAAAAAGTTAGAAGTTTGATAAAACAATTGAACACAGTAATTAGGACTGTCCATACAGGTTTATGCAATATAACAGAAATAAATAGCATATATTACTGTGCAGCTAAATTAATAACAAATAAAGTCTTACCACAAAAACACAAGAGTAGTAAGGGAAAGGAAGGGGAGAAATCGAATGCCATCATGGAAGTATCAAATAGAAAAAACTATAAAGCAACTGAGACAAGAAGTGTCACTGTTAAAAGAGTAGAGAAGAGGGAACAGATCAACAAAAACACTCAGAAAGATGTGATAAAAGCAATGCACAGTATCGCAACATATCAGGATCTAACATGTATTATCGCAAATCATTTTTATTTTATTTATTTTATTTATTGACATTTGTTAACCAGGTTGGTCCAGCTGGGCTTGTGGCCCATTTTCAGTGGAGACCCAAGGAAAAAAGGTCCAAGAAAAACAGAGATTATATATACAGAAAAATGATAACATATACATTAACATGTGAACAAGAATTGAATAAAAATTTCAAGGAACAGATATTTTGAAGACACCAAAACTGGTAACATATACATTAAACGTGCAATTAACATGTGATCAAAAATTGAGATTATACAATAGTATTTAAGAGACAAAAATAAAAGAGATACATTTAAACACTTGTAGTTCTATCTCATGTTATCAGTTATCATGGTTATGATTTATTTACATATTTACAGAAAGAGTTTTTTCCAATCAGATTTGAGTATTAAAGTAGAAAAATAAGTACCCTCCAATAGGGGAATACTTTGTAGAGAAGGGGTACTAAGAAGTGTACTCAAAGAGGGGAGAGAGGGGTTAGGTTAGGTCCTGACAGGGACAGATTTTGGAGTTAAGTAGATGGAGTTTTAATTTTTCTTTAAAGTGGCGTGGGTGAATGGTGGAATATATGTCTCTAAGAGTTTGCCTACTGCTATTTTTGGTTGGTAGGTGTGTAGTAGCAGATAATTTGAGGTATGAAGAGTACGAGAAGGTGTGTAGACAGATACGAAGGAAGAGAGTGCAGGACACGATGAAGGCTTACAGAGAATGAAGTGTAACATTTGAAGTTGTGATAGCAACAGAAGGTGGGGGAACTCAAGCCAGTAGAGTGATGTAAGGGGCAAGTAGTGCTGAGTGTTGTATGGAGAGTTAGTGATTAATCTAGATATCTTATGATAAGTTTGTTGGAGTTTGTTTAAGGTTACAATTTGAATGTTGGTGAATACAGGGGCAGAATAAAGAAGAGAGGGGAGCAGGAGAGCTTGAGCAAGGGAGAGTCTAGCATTTGGAGTTAGAAATCTTTTGTTATGATAAAGTAAACCTAGTTTCTGGTTAGTCTTTTTTATGCATTGGAGAAGGTGCATATTAAATTTAAGTTCATCATCGATGATGATTCCTAGCAATTTAGTGTGAGTTTCAGGTTTAATAATTGTGTTGTTTGAGGAAGTGATAGAAAAGGAGGATTTGTGGTGAGTCAGAGAACGGGGAAGAAATAGTACGAGTTTGGTCTTTTTTGGGTTACGGATGAGTAAGTTACTGGTTAGCCATCGTTCAGTAGATGAAAAGGTGTTTTGAGTGAGTGTATGGAGTTCAGAGATGTTATCAGAGATAGAGATGAGCTTCGAATCGTCGGCATATTGCATGAGGGAGGATTGTTTGCAAGATGTGTGGAGGTCATTAGTGAAGATATTGAATAGGAAGGGACCCAAGATGGAGCCTTGGGGTACTCCTGTTGGGACAGGTAGGAATGGAGAAGAGGAAGAGAGCCATTTAACGGACTGTTGAAAGGGAGGAGGAAGACAGATTGAGACAAGAAAGTTTAGATAACAGTATGGAATGGGAGACAGTATCAAACACTTTGGAAAGTTCTAAGAAGAGACAGGATATAAGTTTGTTGTTATATAGGGCCTCAGCTATGGTATGGGTAAAGGATAGGAGGGCTGTAATTGTGCTATGGTTGGAATGAAAGCCATGCTGGGTGGGTGTGAGAAGATTGCTTTGGAGGAGGTGCTTTAGTAGTTGTGAGTGGATGCATTTTTCAAGAGTTTTAGATAGTGGGGATAGCTATGGCACAGTAGGTAGATGGGTCAGTAGAGTTGCCACATTTGTGTAGGAGTATAGTGAAAAAGGATTTCCAAAGGGTGGGTACAGTGGATTCCTGAATGGGCCTATTGATTAGTATAGACACTGGGTATGCAATTGAGTCAGCAGCCAGTTTCAGGAAGGATGGAGGTAGATTATCAGTGAAAGGGGAGCAATGTTTTAGCTTAAGAAGTAGAGATTGGATATAAGAAGTGGAAACAAGATGAAAGGTGAAGGGGTTATTGTTAGATGGGTAGGGAAGGATTGGTTGTGTTGCAGTGTTACCACTAGATGGTAAGAGTGCTTGAATAGTGTCAATAAAGTGTTTATTTAGTAGGGTAGCTGTTTCAAGGGGGGATGTATTAGAGTAGGTGGAGGGGTTAGTGGGGCAGCCAGGAGAGAGAATTTTATTTATAGTTGACCAGAATTTACGCAGGTTGGATTTACTATTTAGTTGAGCTGTGTTAAAGAAGGACTTTTTATCAGCATTGCACTATTTCTTTGTAAGATTTCTGACATGTCTATAATTCTGAAGGAGGGGTACTTCTTTGGTTTTATTCCAAACTTTCCAGGCTTTATCTCGTTGGAGCATAAGGGACTTAGTGTCTTTGGAAAGCCAAGGAGCGTAATTGGATTTTATTCTTATCTTTCTAGAGGGGGCAAGGGAGTTCAGGGTATTCAGGAAGATTGTATTGAAACTATTTACTGCTTCATCTAGAGGGTTTTGTTTAAGGAGTGACCAGTCAGTGGAAGATAGAATAGAGTTGAATTAGGTAATGTTCAAGTTAGAGAGTTTTTGGCAGTCTCTATAAAGATTAGGTTTGGGTTGTTGGCAGGTGAATCTAAGGACAGAGGTGGGTAGGTGGTCACTGAGTTGGTCTGGTAGAGTAGTGGGGTTGTGATAGAGGTTAGGGGAGTTGGTGAGTATCCAGTAAATTATGGAGCTAGATGATAAGTTTTTATGAAATCGGGTGGGGGAAGTTATTTGCTGATGGAATCCATGTAGATTTATATTGATTTGAAGGGAGTCAGTTTTGAATCTGGACCAGTCTAAGTTGACATCGCCTAAGATGAAAGTTTCATAGGGAATGCTGTGGGAGAACCAATCTAGGATTTTCTCTAGGATGGTCAAGTTGTTTCCTGGGGGGGATGTAGATAGAGGTGATAGCAATTTTTTTTGTGTGGGTTGAGTTGGCAGTTTGCGATTAGGAGTTCTGCTGGGTGAATCTACCTGAGCAGTAAATATTATAACCTGGTGGGAGAATTTCATTGTTATTGATATGAGACTTAAGCCAAGTTTCAGATAAGCAAAGGATGTGAGGGGTTGTGTGGGCTATCCAGGCATGGAAGTCAGTGATTTTGTTAGTCAGGCTAATAAACTAAAAATATCAGCACAGGCAGAAAAACTTAGAAGATATTCAGATAAATATAAAGGAAAAAGTACAAAATAAGCAAATTACTGAGCACCCAAAAAGTTTTATAGAGAATTGGAGAAAAAAGGCAAAAGGAACTGAAACACCACCAAAAAAGAAGAAATAGATGCATTTTGGAGAAATGTCTATGAAGATCTTGTGGAACATAACAAAGATGTTAAATGGACATAAGCAGTAAAAAGAAAGAGTAATAAGTTCAAATGTACAGGATATGAAATAGACTGAAGTAATGCCCAGAGAGATGGAAACAAAGTTAATAAAAGCACTTAATTGGAAAACCTCATACCCAGATGCAGTACCTAAGTTCTGGCTAAAAGTATTAACATCTTTACATGACGATTTAGCCATGAATAAGAACTATTTTTACGCATATTCCAGACACCAGCCTAGTTAACAACAGAAAAAACAATACTCCTACTTAAGCGTGAACCTGGAAGCTATCCTAAAACCTGTAGACCAATAACTTACCTTCTGATGACATATAAATATACACTGGAATTGATACTGAAAGAGTTTATAGTCATTTAGAAGAAAACGCAATCATGGCAATAGTACAAATGGGTAATAAAAGAAACTCATATGGAACAAAGGATCATTTGTTGTTAAATAAAGTCATAATGGAGAAGTACAAAAAGGGGAAGAATCTTAAGTATGGCATGGATAGACTACGAAAAAGCATTTGACAGTATCCCACATTCATGGATAAAAGAGTGCCTAAAATGTATAAGATACACCCTACACTGATCGATTACATTACAGCGACCATGAAACAGTGGCAAACCACTTTGCAGTTAAGACATGATAAAGGACAAATTATTCCAGGGATAAAAATTCAAAGGGGGGACCCAGGATGACTCTCTGTCACCGCTGCTCTTTTGTCTTACCTTTAACCCATTAAGTTGTCTACTTAACAGATTAGGTCATGGCTACAATTTGGCTCCCAGAAAACAATTTTCATCTTCTTTTTGTAGATGATTTAAAATTGTATAGTTCATCAGATGAAGAACTGAAAGCACAACTGCAAGTGGTCAAAATATTTTCAGTTGATATAAGAATGTTATTTGGTCTTGATAAATGTGCAAAAGCAACCTTTAAGCAGAAAAGCTGCAGTACCAAGAAAACATCAGTTTGGGACAATAATGTGATATAAAAGAACTTGAGCAAGAGGGAGTGTATCAATATTTGGGAATTGATGAAGGATCAACAATAAAACATGAACAAATGTAAATAAAACTTAGGAATATTTTAGAAGACTTAAATTAATACTGAACACAAAGATGACATCTAGGAACAAAGTCCAAGCTATAAACCAATTTTCTCTTCCTGTCCTAACTTACAGATTTGGAGTCACTGACTGGCCACAAAAGTTGTTGAATCGGTTGGACAGGAAAACAATAAGGATGCTTCATGCTCATCAAATTATTTATAAAAATCAGTACATGCCAAGACTATATATTCCCCATTCTGAAGGAGGTATAGTCCTCCTTGAAATTGACTACATGTATAGATCTGCAATCATGAGACTGCATATATATCTGCTGACCTCACAAGACCCAAACGTAGTGAAAGTGTTGAAACATGAGCAGAAATATAGTTGCAAGTATAGAAAGCTCTTGGAACGGCCCCATCTAGATCAGGATCGAATGCAGGAATGGTTAAAGAAAGGCGAATTTAAACCAAAAAACAAAAAGTTAAAATTAGTGGCTCAAGACAGTGGACTACATATACTTTGGTTTACAAAGTCCATTGAACATATGGATGAAACAGACAAATGTAGGTTTTGTAAAACTGAATTAGAAACAGTTGCACATCTTGCTGCTGGTTGTGATATACTAATGGCAGAAGGACTATATACTGAAAGGCATAATAATGTGGCAGGACTGTTGTATTGTGGATTGCGCAAACATTATAATACTGAAGTAGCTGAAAAATACTGGAAATATGAGCCACAAAGCATCATAGAAAATTATGAAGTTTATATCAGATGGGATCACCCATTACCAACACTTCAAAAAAATAGATGTGAGAGAACCAGATACAGTAGTCCATGAAAAGAAGACAAAAGCAGCATTAATTACTGAAATTGTACACTCAGTGACTATAGTGTCTTACGTACAGAGACACAAAGTCATAAAATACTAGGATTTGCAGGCAGAAATTAGGGCAATGTGGAAGTAGGATAGCCAGACAGTTCCAATAGTAGTAGGAGCAACAGGTCTTTTAAAAAAGAATTTATAGTCATAGTTAGATATGCTACTGATACATGTAACTCCATACGAATTGCAGGAGCCATTACTGGGCACATTGCAGGTGTAGCGAAGAGCACTTCTGGCTAACATCAAAAATTGAAAAAATATCAATTTCATGAACTTTAATCATACTTTGACTTAGGAAAGGGGTCCATTCCCATCATGGTATTAGAAACCCAAAAGACTTGGAGAAATTAAAAACCAGGGATAGCCCCTTATATTGTGCTTTAAAGGCACTTAATAAATAATAGAAGAAACATTATGCAACACACACACACACATGATGTGGGGATCACTAGACACCATGGATAACTCTATATAGCATGCCATAAAAATATTCAAACCCAGTGCTTTCAGAGCACACATACACACAGAACATGTAGTCAGCTGCTACTAGGCAATGGGGATACTCATCAAATATTATTTAAGTCTTTCAAAACAAGATTAAAGTAAAAAGGTGGGAAAGTTCCAAACTCTGCACCCATAACAAAAAGAGCAGCAGTCTTAACCCACTGAACTAACTGATAAGCTATTGTAGTTTTTTAACCTAATAAGAAGTATCAAACTCTAATGTCTGGCATTATTCAATGACTGCAATAGTTTGTCAGTTGCTAGAGATAGTCAAGAGGCAACAACAGGAATATCACATAAAATCAGGGATATTTATGAGAGATGGAGGTGTGTCCATAGTAGCCTTCTGTAAAAAGCTAGGAGGAACACTTGATGGTACCAGGGAAATTATTTCAACTATTACTGAGACTCATTTAAAAAGTTAATAGAGCAACAGGTCTAGCATCACAATGCACTTTACAAGAAATAAGTGCTATAAAGCTTTAATGTCTAGCATCTGGCTATAAATATCTGTGGTTTGTGAAGGAAGGGACAAAAAAAAGAAAGACATTGGGGATGTTCAGTCAACTCAGGGAAAGGCAAGAGGTATGTTGACGTTTGGTGTGTGTGTGTGTGTGTGTGTGTGTGTGTGTGTGTGTATGTGTGTGTGTGTGTGTGTGTGTGTGTGTGTGTGTGTGTGTGTGTGTGTGTGTGTGTGTGTGTGTGTGTGTGTGTGTGTGCACAATTGGGGGTGCCTGTGGCAGAGTGTAATGTTGACTACAGAAGGGAAATGCTGATTTGAACTGGTGGTAGTTAAGCATGATTTACAGACATGCATATTAGCTGATAAAATGCCAAAAAAGTAACTCAGGCGAACTCCAAGGCTGAGGGTAAACAACTCATCGAACAAACATTAAAACTTTAATGCATAAAAACAAATAAATAGATAAAATCAATAAGAGTTAGTTGGTAAGCACTTTTACAGTTATAAGACTGCTTCTTCTGACCTAACAATGTAACACATCTACACCTATTTAAACACAAAGTAACCAATTGCCAACTTCTGCCAATTAATCAATCAATAATCACTGTCTAACAAAGTACTCTTTAAGCAACACATAAATTCACATCAGTTATACAAAATATAAAAATACATATGTCTTAAAATATGCCTTACAAATCTATGTGTAAAAATAAAAATAAAAATAAATGTGTATATACAATAAATCAGCGCAAGAGTGGATGAGTTCTTAATACAGGTTTCAAAGAAACACGCTCATTCAAACCAGGGGGCCTATCTGTATTAAGGAGTACAATCCATTCCTTGCTCTCTCTTCTCGGTGAGGTTTTTAAAATCGCCACTTCTCTTGTTGGCTGCTAAGATCTCAAGAACTAAGAATTTAAAATCATGTCCCTGATCGAACTCAGATGCATGTAAGGCTAAAGCACTCTTCACCCTGTTATGTTTCACATCATTCACATGTACTAAAATCCTTTCTCTGAGAGACCTTTTCGTCTTCTCTACATAAAACATAAAAGCACTTTGTGCAAAAAGCAAAGTAAACTAAATCCTTAGTTGTATAATCAGCAAAAAGCGTAGTCTCTATAGAAAAATTCACTGCAGGATGTACGAACAAGTTCTCACTGTGAATATACTTACAAGATTTACAATGCCTGCAGAGATACATCCCTTCTCATTGTGAAGGGAATTTATAACAATTCCTCATATTCTTATAACAAAGTTGCCTCTTCAAGGACAACCCATTCCTGAAACTAAACTGTGGTGCTTCTCTAATACCTTTACTCAACTTATCATCTGCACGTAGTATGGTCCAATTCTTCTTGACAATGTCACATATGATTCCTACATTATTACTGTATGTTAGTGTCATCCTAACATTTCCCTACTGCTTCCGCTTCTCCCTGTGTCCATCATCTTGTCTGGAATAATCAAAAAAGTATGGTCTGCCAATAGTATTTCTAACAGATCTTAGTTCTCTAATACATTCATCCAACTCACTCTCAACATACCCCCTGTGTAAAAAATCCATCTTTAAATTTAATAATCCTCTTTCCAGCATCTCATCATCATTAGGTAGCCTCATAACCCTAAGTACTTGCCCTTTGACTACATTCCCGAGTATGTGACGAGGATGCATACCTGTTTTGTGCAAAAGTGCTCTTCTTACACTGCTTTTTAAACATTGATGTCTTAAAAACACCAAGAGCTTCCCTAGTAATCTTTACATCTAAAAAATCTATAAACTCTTTAGAAGCAACATAATTAAACTTTAAAAATGGGGTAGTTGAATGCAAATAATCAACAAACTCACTAATCAACTTGTAGGGTCCCCTCCAAAAAATTAAAACCTTATCCACAAAATGCTTGTACCAAGCAGCATAATTGCAAAATGCATTATTCCTGATCACATAATCATATTCCCATTGTGCTAACACAAGGTTGGTGTAGTTGTTGGCGCAAGCTGTGCCCATAGCTACGCCAACCTTCTGTAGGCAGAAGTCATCATTAAACAGAAAAACATTATTTTCTAAGACTAATTCTAATAAGGTGCACATTAATTCCATCTTCTCAAAATTATTTCTTAACAGTAAGAGTCTCACATTATCAATATCTCACATATTAGGAATGACTGTGAATAAAGCGGCTACATCAAGGGCTATAAAAACCAAATCCTCTTCTCCATTCATATCACTTATAACCTGATACAATTCATTCAAGAAGTTCTTAGCGTCTTTTAATACAGTTTCTTCCTTATCAACAGTGGGACAGAGATTCTTCTTGATGTAAATCGAAAGAGGTTCTGTGGCCCATCCCTTGCTCAAAACAATGGGTCTCACTGGAGGGCATAACCTGTCCTTATGCACTTTCGGAAGTCCATATAATACAGGTACCAGAGGGTGTTCTATAGTAAAGTATTTAAATAAATCTTCTGTAATCACACCAGTCATAAACAAATCAAAAATATAGAAGGCCAATCTCTTTTTAATGCCTTTAACTTGTGTGTCAGATAAGGGCAAGTAATCCTCTGTGTCATTCAACATCTCACACATCTTCTCTAAATAAAAAGTTTTATCTAAAATCACAGCACTGCCCCCCTTATCAGCTGGGTGAATCTCTATAGAAGACATTTCTTTTAATTGCTGTAAGGCAAAACATTCACCTGATGTTAAATTATGAAACAAACCATGTTGTTCTATATTCAATGCCTCATGTATCTCCTTCTCACACACTAGTGTAGACGTTTCGACTAAGGAATGGATTCCTAAAAATTCTACAGTCATCACTTGAGTCTGGAAACTGCAGCTCCAAGCAAATATTCCTGGCAAACAATCTTAAATCAAAAATCGCCTCTGAGAGATCAGACTTCTTGGCAGGAATAAATGATAGACCTTGGAATATTCCCCTTTGAATTTGTCCTTTATCACGGCTTAATTCCAAAGCGGTCTGCCATTATTTCATGGTCACTGTAATGTAGTCGATCAGTGTAGGGTGCATCTTATACATATTTAAGCACTCTTTTATCCATGAATGTGGGATACTATCAAATGCTTTTTTGTAGCCATTCAATGCCATACTTAAATTCTTTCCTTTTTTACATTTATTCACTATGACTTTATTTAACAGAAAATGACCCTTTGTGGCATATTACTTTCTTTTATTGCCCTTTTGTTCTATTGACATAATTTAGTTTTCTCCTAAATGACTATAGACTCTGTCGGCATCAATTCCAGTGTATAGTTTATACATCATCGGAAGGCAAGTTATTGGTCTATAATTTTTAGGGTAGCTTGCAGGTTCACTCTTAAGTAGGAGCATTGTCTTTCCTGTGCAGATTGGTGTCTGTTTGGGGTGCGCATATAGTTATTACTCTGGCTAAATCTTCATGCAAAGATGTAACATAGATGAAACATGGTGGAAAGTGTATTTGTTAGTTAGGTGTTGTTGTAGGTGGAGAAGATCTGATTTACTTGTGCAATGTAGTTTTCAATGTTATGAAGCACACTTTCAATGTTCTGAGTTTTCAATGTTTTGGGTTTTCAGTGTTTTGAATTTTCTATGTTATGGTCTCAGTGTTATGACATTTAACGTTATGAAATTTCAATGTAATGAAGTAGACCCATATATATATATATATATATATATATATATATATATATATATATATATATATATATATGTGTGTGTGTGTGTGTGTGTGTATATATATATATATATATATATATATATATATATATATATATATATATATATGGTTCTACTTTCAAATTGTAAAATACTGAAATACTGAATTTCAGTATCTCAAGACCAGAATCACAAACTTCCATAAAAATGAACAATCACAACACTAATTTTCAAAATATCAAAAATAAAGGACTAAAAGTAAAGACCAAACCCTCCCCTGACATAAAATACAAAAACAAAGTCAAAACACTTAACACTACTATATGTTTAAGGAGGGGAGGAAGCCCACTATGCTCCCCCTGCTAATTAAATATTTAAATTCTGAGATCTCACTAAAGTGAAATAAAGGGTAACAACCAAAAAAAATGTATGAAAGCAACTACCTGCAATATTTTCTCCCTGTTCACACACATCAAATACACTATATACCCTAAAACATAATGTGACACCCCACCACTGGCCCAGTAATTAAGGAGCCTCAATCCTCATCGGTAGCACCAGTGAAGGATGTACATTTGGAGGATGACAGGTACACACACACACACACACACACACACACACACACACACACACACGGTATTTCCAGATGAAGCTCTCTGCATCAAGTGCAGTCTCCCTTAAGAGCATACATAGGCCACAGTCAGTCTGGGGCTGGTTTCTCCCTCTTTCTCCAGATCCCCAGTTAGACTCCCACTGGCACAGCTATAGAGTTGAGATCTCAGCTGAGTGGCCAAACCAAGATCTCCAGCACCCTTTCTGTCCAACCAGTGCTTCGTGAAGCTGACACACACATATTCTGAAGTTTAATTTATATACAGACACACACCTGGGAAAGGTTGGCACAGGTTGTCTAGCTATGCCCTCTTTTGCCCAGACTATAAGGAATTTGTCACTGCCATCAGCCACGTCCTTAGTTACTTTAAGGCCCTTAACAAAGGGGTCCAATCTTACTGTGTGTGTTACCATCAATACAAATGGTAGTTTGACCAAGAGCAAGGCTATTAGGAGTGGCCCACATTTACACCAAATAAATATGCAAGTACTCTCAGAACTTAAATATGTCTCACAAATATATGCCACAATGAGAGGTTTAAATATATTTAATAAAAAATAATAAAAGAACAAGAAAATACTCAGTAAATAATCACAGTTGCATCAGAGTTCAAAATCACAGGAAATATTTAAAACAACATTGTAAGACAGTCTCATATAAATAAAGAAAACATCTAATCTATAGTTCACTATTTTCCTGACTGTATATAAGAAAAATTACTGTAACTTAGTTAACTTACTTACAGAGCAAGCAGGCAGATGTGGTGAGTCGATGTTCTTGTTAGGTCAAAGACAAAATACAAAATGCCCAGTCTTTCTATCAGAGAGTTCTTAAATTAATATCCCAAATATTACTGCTGGGATAGCTTGCAGAATGACATCACTTCTAGTCATCTGACTCTATCCCAAGTGAAAACCCCCACTGATGCAGCTGGTAGCATTCAGCATCTACCTGTGAAAATACACAGACCTCAGATCTTTTAGCAAATGCTGGAAGTCAGAAAATAATTTACATTCCTTCACATTTAAAGACAATACAAAAACCTTCGAGTTCTAGACATTATGTCTCCTGTTGCACTGAAACCCAAAGATAACATCTCCTTTTATGGCCCAGCCATAAAGTAATTCAATCTCAACTATTCTTCTGAAGTTAACTTCTTGTGTTGTAGTTTCCATTGTTAAAATATATACATCTAAACAGTTGCAATAGTGTATATACATTTCTGCTCAGTACTTTACAAAATATCTCTTCGGCACACATCTGTACAATATGGCATACAGTTCTAATACATCTATAACACAAGTATCTTACATGAAGCATATTGACATTCGCAAATGACACATAACCATTTACAAAATTCCACACATACGTGCTGGCATTAGCTCCCTTTTGTTACACTTCTATATAAATCATGTTAATATTCACAAATGACATATAATTATTTATAAAATTCCAGCAAGCATCGGCTGGCAGTTTCTCCTTTCATGACACACCACATTACAGACACTAAACCTACCCTACAAAAAGAAAACAAATTTCTCTGCTTAAAATTCTATATACCTACACACTTTACCAATGACTCACTGTTCCAAACTGCACATCCTCCATACTGTTTCCCTATACAATCTAAACACTTAAAGTGACAACACACAAATAACTACTATACTGCCTAACTACCACCACTGATTCGATATTCTGGGATTCAGAATTTTCAGCTTACAGTGAACCCAACCTTCGACATTCTGGTCTCAAGATACTGAAATATATATATATAAATATATATATATATATATATATATATATATATATATATATATGGGTGTATGTATATATACACATATATATATATATATATATATATATATATATGTGTGTGTGTGTATATGTATATATGTATATATATATATATATATATATATATATATATATATATATATATATATATAAAGGGATCTACTTTAAAACATTGAAATCTCATAACACTGAGACCATAACCCTGAAAACCCAAAACATTGAAAATCCAAAACAACAAAACCTCAGAACACTGAAACTTTGCATCATAAGATTGAAAACTACAACACACATGTAAATCACACCCCCTCCACCTATAACAGCACCAAACTTACAAACACACCTTTTACTATGCCCCTGCACCCCCCATGTGGGGGATTCTGCCCCCCACAACCCCGTAAATTAAATATATCAACTCCAAGATCACACTATAGTGGAAAAAAGTTAATTTCCCAACCTCACTGTAGCGGGATCAGAAATGTAGTAAAAAGTGTGTTTCTTACTCTGGTGTTGTTATTGGTGGAGGGGATGTGATTTACATATGCGTTGTTTTTTTTCTATGTTACGATGCACACTTTCAGTGTTCTGGGTTTTCGTTGTTTTGGGTTTTCGATGTTATGGTCTCAATGTTTTGAGTTTCAATGTTATGAAATTTCAATGTTTTGAAGTAGACCCATATAAAATACATGTATGCAAAAAAGCCAAAAAACAAACTGAAGAAATACAGATTAAAATACAAATGGAAGGACCAAGGAAACAAACTGCTGCAGATAAAATCCAGAAGAACTTTAATCCTGAAACTATTTGAAATAAAAACTTGTTTAAAACTATTTACGTGTGTGTGTGTGTGTGTGTGTGTGTGTGTGTGTGTGTGTGTGTGTGTGTGTGTGTGTGTGTGTGTGTGTGTGTGTGCGTGTGTAAAACGGAGAACTGGATTATATGCTTGTTTGTATACTTCATGTCCTTTAAAGAAAAACAAATCAAAATAGAAAATTTTTGCAACTGTATATGTGTGTCTACACACACACACACACACACACACACACACACACACACACACACACACACACACACACACACACACATGCATTTAAACATAGTTAAATACTTCTGATTTCCTTTTCTTGGTGTTTTTAATGCAAGATCACATAGTAAACATACATTAAAATAAATTTAGTTGTATATGATGGTTGCCATCAATGGTCACATTTCCTTTGTGGACTACAAAATGCTCATCCACTCTAACAATGTAAGGACTGCCTCAAAGTCAGTAGGAATCTCTTACCATGGATCTGTGTGTACTAGATATGCATCCCCCTCTGGAAGGATATCACAAAAAAGCATAAAAGGCTTTTTTATGAGCATTATCAGTTGACTGGGTCAGTACTTGTCTCTCTTTATGCAGTTCTGTCCTGTGCAAGGGGGCTTGAAAATGGTAAATGTGGTGATATTTTACAAGAAAAAATATTTTCTGGTTTTCTAAATGTCACAGAAATCTTTGATATTCATTTAAGCAATCTTAACATATAAACTATTATAAATAACCATTTAAATCTTAACATTTCAATACTGTGCTGCTTATGTAAATTTGTCAGAAGAGGTAAAGTACAGTTGTGTACTCTTACCATAAATGTAGATGTTCGAGTGTGTTCACTGTTGCAGTCATCACTGTAGGGTGCTTCGTGCCAGCAGCAGCCCCCGATCGGCCAGAATCCCAAAGTCTGGATTGGGCGCCAGCTGAGGTCGCATTTATCCTGACATCAATGTGCCAGAAGGTATAAAGACCTCAGCTGACGCCATTTCCCCAGTTTTTCTTGCCCCAGATGTCAGGTGCCCAGAAAGAAAAGGCTAAAAAAGAAACCATGCCCAAAGCCTCAGCAGCCAAAATACCTCATAGCAGACAATACTCAAGGAAAGAACAAAAGAGGGGATAGGAGGAAGGGTAACCCAGACTGCAACAGTGAACACACTCGAACATCTACATTTATGGTAAGAGTACACAACTGTACTATGTCCTTCGTGGTTCACTGTTGCAGTCATCACTGTAGGGTTGAGTCCCAAAGCTAAGAAAGGGTGGCTGGAGGAGAAACAGAGGGAGTGGTCACAAAACCTTGCAAAACCGCAGAAGCAAAACCTGCCCTGGATTTAGAATAGAGAGGGAGGTTGTAATGCTTAGAAAAAGTATGTACAGAACTCCAAATAGCAGCTTCCAAAATATCCTTGGTTGGAACCCCACAAAGAAAAGCTGCTGAAGTAGCAGTAGCCCGGGTAGAATGAGTCCTAACATTAACAGGAACCGGATTGCCATGATAAGAGTAACAGAACTTGATGCAATGGGCAATCCACTTGAAAATAGTTTGCTTAGTGATTGCTTTCCCCTGAACAGTAGGAGCATAAGTGACAAACAACTGATCAGATTTCCGGAATATCTTGGTCCTGTCCAGGTACAGACAAAGCTGTCTGTGCACGTCTAGAGAGTGCAAAAGACTTTCTTCCTCACTTTGAGGATTAGGATAAAAGGTAGGCAAATGAATAGACTGATTCAAGGCCACTGCCAAAACCACCTTGGGCATAAATGTGGGATTAGTCCGTAGAGATACCCTGTCCTGATGAAAAATAAGGAAGGGTTCCACAGCCATGAGTGCTCGCAATTCCGAAATTCTTCTAGCAGAGGTAATAGCTAAAAGAAAAGCAGTTTTCCAAGACAAAAATTTTAAATCCGTGGAAGCTGCAGGTTCAAAAGGAGACAAAGTTAATTTCTCCAAAACATAGGTAAGATCCCAAGTGGGATCAGGAGCCCTTATAGGGAGCTGAATATTCTTAGCCCCTCTAAGAAATTGTTTAAGTAATGGATGAGAAAAAATCAGAGGATCCGTATCGTAATGTGCAGAAATAGCAGAAGCATGAAGCTTAACAGATGAAAAAGATAGGCCCATATGTAATAACTCTGTCAGATACTGTAAAATCAGAGGAATGTTCGGAACAGAAGAATCACCACCCTGGACTTGACTCCAGGAGTAAAATCTTTTCCATTTTCCCGCATAAGATTTTCTAGTGCTGGGCCGTCTAGCTTCAAGGATTACATCCAATACCTGTTTGGAAAGGGCAGAGGTGTTTACAGACCCTGGATCCGCCAGGCAGCTAGATGCAGAGACTTGACATGACTGTGCAGTATCCGGCTGTCCCGTTGAGACAGTAGATGAGGGATTTAAGGCAGAATCCAGGGAGGCTCCATAACCAAGTTCATCAGAGTGGAATACCAGAATTGCCAAGGCCAATTGGGAGCCAGTAGAATCATGTGCGGTCTGTCCTGTTTTATCTTCAGAAGTACCTGAGGTAGAAGAGGAAAGGGAGGAAAAGCATATACTGAGAAGTGTTTCCAACTGAATGAGAGGGCATCCACTTTCCATGCTAGTTTGTGGTAGGTCCCTGTGCAGAATGTTGGAAGTTGATGATTCTGAGGGGATGCAAAGAGATCTATGTCCGGACATCCCCAAGCCTTTATAATCATCCTGAATATCCGAACATCCAACATCCATTCATGTGGATCTGAAATGCATCTGCTCAATGCGTCTGCCAGAGTGTTGTCTTTCCCTGGCAGGAATTGCACCTGTAAGTCGATACTGCAGGTCAGAGCAGTGTACCAGAGATTCATGGCTAATCTGCACAGGGGGTAAGAGTGAGAGCCCCCCTGCTTGTTGATATACCACATCACTGTAGTGTTGTCTGTCCATATCAACAATTGTCCTGGTAGAAGAAGGTCCCTGAAGGCTATCAGGGCATTCTGTACAGCTAGCATCTCCTTCAAATTTATGTGCATTTGCTCCTTCGTCCAAACACCCTGAAGACATCTCCCATGCATGTGGGCTCCCCATGCATAATCTGAAGCATCCGTTGTCAGAACTTGGTTGGTCGGCGGAGAACAAAAAGACTTCCCCTTGTTCTGTAGACAGGCTTCGGCCCACCAAAGAAACTCTCGCTGGAGACAAGGCAAAATCATGACCACTGTTTCCAAACTGTGGTAATGCTGAGACCAGACACTCTTGAGGTACCACTGCAGTTTCCTCATATGCAGCCTTGCATATGGTATCAGCAGAATGCAGGAGGCCATGTAACCCAAAGCCTGCAGAATTTTTCTTGCAGTCAGCTGTTTCATTGAAGCCTGGTGTCGGAAAAAAGAAGCCAGTTGCACTTTTCTGTCTGGTGTCAAGGAAGCCATCTGGGTTGAAGTACTCAGAAGAGCACCCAGGAAAGTAATCTGTTGTGTGGGTACCAGGTTTGATTTCTTTAGATTCACTGTGAAACCGAGGCACTGAAGAAGACGCTGCACAAAGGCTAGATGCCAAAGTAGAGTGTCTTTGTCGTCCGCTTGAAGAAGACAGTCATCCAGATAAGGGTAAATTTGAATCCCCTTCTGTCTGCAAAATGCCATTACTGGTGCCAGGCACTTCGTAAAGACCCTGGGCACAGTAGATAAACCAAAGGGTAGCACACAGAACTGGTAATGTTTCGAGCCCACTTTGAAATGCAGATACCTTCTGCACTCTTGCCTTATAGGAATATGCAGGTAAGCTTCTTTTAAGTCCAAAGTCACCATCCAAGCGTTCTTACCCAACATAGGCAGCAGCTGCTGCAGAGTGAGCATCTTGAATTCTGGTATATCTAGGAAGGTGTTTAGTACAGAGAGGTCCAGGATTGGTCTCCACGAATTTTCCTTCCTGGGAACCAGGAAAAGTTTTGAATAAAAACCTTGCCCTACTTCTAAATTTGGCACCAATTCTATGGCCCTCATAGCCAGGAGGGACTGAACCTGCCATTGTGCCTCTGCCCACTGATGATTTGGCAGGTCTGGCCAACCGTTCAGTTTTGGCAAAGTGTGGAAATGAAATCTGTAACCTCTTGAGACTATGTCCAGAACCCATTTGTCCCGGGTTATGTGGTTCCAATTTTGATAAAAAAGAGAAATCCTTCCCCCCAAAGGAGCTTCCAGGAGAGGAGCCCCTGGAACCAGAAAGGGAGAGTCATAAAGACTGTTTTCGGTAGGGTTGAGACTTATCTTCACCTCCCTTGGGAGAGGGGACACTCCACTGCCTATTCCTAAAATGGGACTGTTACTGTCCCCTACCTCTGGAATGCCTGAATCTGCCTCTCTGAGACCTGTCCGAGCCCAGAAAGGACCAAGGTTTAATTGGCCAGTGTCTGCTAAATCTAGGAGGTTGCACCTGTAGAAAATCCTTAACCGTCTGCATAGATTTGGCTTTGTCTTCCATTTTCTTCAATACCACTTCAGCTTTGAACCCAAAGAGAACATCATGCTGCAAAGGGGCATCCAAAAGTTTGGCTTTAATCTGATCCAGCAAGCTTTGATCCCTTAACCAAGCATGTCTTCTAATAACAGTGCCAGTTGTTGCAGCCCTACAAGAAGCTTCCAAAGAATCAAAACCACAATGCAGGGTATGTTTACCCACTTGTTCAATAGCATGCAATAAATCCTGTAACTCCTGATTATCCACACCAATAGACACAGCTGACATCTTTTGTTGAAATACAGACAAAAGGTAATGCTGATACTTCAGCATATGAAATTGACAGGTCAGAGCCCTAATAGACAATGTAGCAGAAATATAAACCTTTTTACCCCATCTCTCCAAAGCCCTGGACTCTCGGTCAAAGGGAATAGGATTTTTAGCAGAGGCCGCTTTAACACCCTTAGGACCCTGAGAAATTGTTTCCGGATCAGGCGAAAGATTTTTAAAAAGAAATTTATGAGAATCTGGAACCCTATAATACCTATCCATTTTGGCCGGAGTAGGGGGAAAAGAATCAGGAGAGAGGGAAGCTTCCGAAAAAACATAATCAACAATGTCCAATACAGGGGGAATAGCCAGAGGCTTATGCTGTGGGAGAAGAAGAAAATCACTAAGCCTTTTCTTGGATTCAGAGAATTCCTGCCCTTCCCAGTGAAAATGCACCCTCATATTATGCAAAGTTTCACCAAAAGAATAATCCTCAGGAGGAGAGGCGGAAGGAAAGGAATATTCAGCATCAGAATCCTCATAAAGAGGAAAAGAATAATCCTGCTCAAGGGAAGAAGCAGACGAAACAGAAATTTGGTCTGAAGAATCATAATCGGACTGTAATCTAGGCTTCTTGTCAGGAGGGGGATGAGAACCCCTGATCATAGTTAAGAGATCTTCAGCCATCCTAAGCATCTGCCTCTGAGGCCTAGGACCCTGATCAAAAGGTGCCTCTGCTAGCCACTTCACTTTAGCTGGAGCCTTAGACTTTGACTTAGCATGTAAACCCAAATCCACATTTACAGGAAGCTGTGAAGGCCTGAGAACTCCCTCAGAAGCCGGTACCTGCCTACCGGCTCTGGACCCAACTGAGGGAGCAGTATCCGAAGGTCCAGTCCCTGGCAAATCTGAAGACCCCATCAGCTCCACACCGGAGTTGGTACAGGCAATTGGTTCAAAAGAGGCGGACAACAGGGGCTGCAAAGGTGCCTCACTGATGACTGACGAACCAGCAACTGGCAATAACTGAGTAACATCCTTTGCTGTGGACCTCGGAGGCCTGCCTGCATCCCTGCACCTCTTACACACCCCAGAAGCCAGAAAAGAATCTGAAGACATGTTATAATTAAACTTTTTTCCAAAATAGTAAAAGGCAAAGTTATATCTATGCCTAATAGTACGCTGATTAAATCTAGCACAAAACACACAATTAGCAACGTCGTGGCCAGGACCCAGGCAGGGAATACAGTAAGAGTGAAAATCCCTATGAGGTATTTGCTTCCCACAAGAAATACAATTATTAACTTTTTCTGACATCTGACTGGAGCAAGAAAAAGACCTCCCCAACGGGGTGCTTATCTGTAAAAAAAACGAAAATTCTGGGATTAGATCCAAAAGAAAACAGGAACAGGCCAGCCAGCATCAGTGAACTGCAAAGGGCACCGCGCGGCAAGAAAGACTGGGGAAATGCCGTCAGCTGAGGTCTTTATACCTTCCGGAGCATTGACGTCAGGATAAATGCGACCTCAGCTGGCGCCCGATCCAGACTTTGGGATTCTGGCCGATTGGGGGCTGCTGCTGGCAGGAAGAACCCTACAGTGATGACTGCAACAGTGAACCACGAAGGACATCTGCTTTTAAACCCCTGACTGATCTAATTGCTTTGTTTTGTTATGAAAGGGGAGTGTTAAGTTCTCTTCTCTGTAATCAAAACAGTGGAAAACAGTTCCACAGCTTTCTGTCATTTTTAAATCAGCTGTTGTGTTCATGACATTAGCAGGATTAATTGCCCATCTAAGATTCACAGCAGTACCTGACAGGGTAATCTACAGATTTAACTGAGTCTATGATATGTCATGCAGATGGACACAAATTATTCTGCAAATTATGTGAGAAGTTCAACTTAAAAAAAGTAGGTGAAAAAAAGGAAATAAAAGTTTTAAAATGTACAAACAAGGTTCTTTTACCTACACAATAGTGGAACCATATTGTAGGGAGAAAATAATCCTAAGGATTGAGTTAAACTATAGGAGAAGGTAGAGTTTTCCTTTAACCAAACTCATTTTCAATTTGTAGGGGTGAAAACTAAGATAATACAAATAACCATTACTAAATGTTTCTTTCCTAAAGATGATTGAGGGAACATGCCCCTCCTTCTTGTAAATCATTGAGTCCAAAAAGCTTACAGTCAATTTTTAACTGAATAAGTAAACTTCAATAACTGGGTACTACATTGTATATAATTTATAACAGCTTCCAATTCTTGTTGTGACTCATTCCATAAAATAAAAATATCATCCAAAAATCTCATGTAAATGCAACAACATTTGTAAAAGTCAGAGTTAAAGAATGTGTAGTTCCCAAGAAAACATAACTAGATTAGCAAATATGGGGGTGAAAGCCACACCCATAGCCACCTGTATGGTTTGCTTGTAGGTCTCTACTTCAAAAAATATTAAGTTGTTGTTTAACATTATCTCCATACACTCCATTATAACTTTTATCTCACTGTTATCTAAAAACTGCAAAGTTGATAATACTTCATGAAGTAATTATAATCCTTCATTTTGTGGAATAAAAGTAAAGAGATCAACCACATCGATAGTCACAAATAATATATTCTCAGCATACAATTCATGTTTAATCCTTCTTAAACAATCCCATCAATCCTTCAACAAATGATTGACTACAGAAAAATGGCTTAAGTAGTCTACCTACAAATGTAGCCAAAGGGTGTGTTTTAGATTCATTGGCAGCAGTAATTGGTCAAAATGGTGGATTCTTGATATATTTGTGAATCTTTGGATTCACAAAGATTCTGGGAAAATAGGATGAATATCCTTAAAAAAAGCAACATGTTTTTATCAATGACTTTTTGAAGTAACTAATCCTTCAATCATAAATCTATTTTTGTAACAAATATTACTATCATTACTTGAAATTTGTGTATGTGTTCTCATCACTTAAAATTTGAAACATTGCACTAATATACCCAATCATCTTCTTTTGGCTGTTCCCATTAGGAGTCGCCACAGCGGATCACCTGTTTCCATTTCTTCCTGTCCTCTGCATCTTGCTCTGTCACACCAACCACCTGCATGTCCTCTCTCACCACATCCATAAACCTTATCTTTGGCCTTCCTCTTTTCCTGTTACCTGGTAGCTTCATCCTTAGCATCTTTTTCCCAATATGCTCAGCATCCCTCCTCAGCACATGTCCAAACCAACGTAATCGTGCCTCTCTGGCTTTGTCTCCAAACCTTCCAACCTGGGCTGACCCTCTAATATACTGATTCCTAATCCTGTCCACCCTCGTCACACCCAGTGCAAATCTTAACATCTTTAACTCTGCCACATCCAGCTCAAACTCCTGCCTTTTTGTCAATGCCACTGTCTCCAACCCATATAACATAGCTGGTCTCACTACCCTCTTGTAGACCTTCCCTTTCACTCTTACAGGTACTCGTCTGTCACAAATCACTCCTGACACTCTTTTCCACCCACTCCACTAATATACCCAATAGTGTCAAAAATAGCAATGCCCCCACACTTATTAAGTTTTATAATTCTGAGGGACTTATCTCCTGTTAAAGTATTTAACAGAGTCTTTTCTTGTGAATTTAAATTGCTATATCTACTGACTTTTTTCTATTGTTAATTGTATATAAATCATTAAAGCGTGCTTTTTCAAATGCAGAAACCATTGGATTCATGGGGAGATTGTATACACTTTTTTCATAAATAATTTCTTACCACATTTTGGATTAATGCCCTGATACTTAAACATTAAAACCAAATTAATTTTCCTGGTGAGCAATTTTAACTCCAAAACAGAGTCCACCACATAGAATAGTTTGCTTGGAACAAATCTAGACCCTTTTTCAAAAAGAGAAAAATGTTTGTGAGTAATGTCCATGTGATTGTATTATAGATGTTAAATTCTTTGTGTTTAACAAGTATACCATTACATTCAAAAGATAAATTGTTATGAGTAATAGGTGGGAGTAAGGATACTGAGACACTGAGTTATAACGGTCTAAGTGGCAATGCTCAGATCTGCTCAGAGTTAATGCAGAATGGCACAAAATACACTGAACCAACTGATATTGCCAACATCCTGGCAGACAGGCTCAGTGCAAACTTCACCCCCCTCTCACCCCCAAAAGGGCCCATAACCATACCAGAAGAATGTAGAGCCCCTGAAATCACAGACACTCAGGTTAAAACAGCCCTCTCCAAAGCCAAAACCACGGCATCAATGGGACCGGACTGTGACCCAGGCTGCATCCTACATGAGCTCAAAAATGAACTAACCCCTCACCTAAACACACTGTTCAAACTCAGCCTCTCCACAGGCTACATACCCATAGAGTAGCGCACAGCAACGCTTATTCTGCTCCACAAAGGTGGAGCCACAACAGACCCTGGGAATTATCACCCTATAAGCCTAACTAGCCTGGTCTGCAAAGGCTATGGAGCGCATCATCATGGAACTCATTAACAGAGACATTGGGAACCTCCAAACACTGGACCCTACCCAGTTTGGCTTTGTTAAGGGCAGATCATGCCTCTTAAACCTGGTAGACTTCTTTGAGACAGTTACCAAGGCTATAGAAGAGGAAAAGGTGGCACACACAGCATACCTAGACCTTGCAAAGGCCTTTGACACCATTCCCCATTCTGGTATTATAGACAAGCTCACCAGCCTGAACATAAACCTCTATGTCACAAGATGGGTTGCCAATTGGCTCACAGACAGAACCCACATGGCGAGAGTTGCGGGAGCTAGGTCTGACTCTAAACCGGTTACAAGTGGCATTCCCCAGGGCTCAGTCCTAGGACCCCTCCTGTTCGGCATATACTTCTCAGAGGTACAGACAAGCACAGGAGGTCTATGGCTGACCAAGTTTGCAGAAGACTGCAAACTAGGAGCTATAATTGATGCTCCGGCTGACACAGACATCCTCCAAAAGGGTCTCACTGAGATGGATACCTGGTGCCAAAATCCTGGCCTCAAGCTAAATGCCAAAAAGTGCATAGTCATCCCCTTTGGAAAAAACAAAGTACACACAAACTACCACATAGGTGGTAGTCCCCTGAATACGGAAGACGTAATAAGGGATCTGAGGACCCAAGTAGATAGTAATCTCACCTTTGATAATCACATTGCCAAAGTGGTTAGAAAATCCTTCTGCATGGCCCACCTAATCACAAAAGGGTTTGCATCCAGATCAAAAGAGGTCACTGTGCCCCTCTACTCATCACTCATCAGACCCATCATAGAGTACAACTCCCCATTTGGGATGTACCTTACAAGACACCTGCAACAGCTGGAAAGACCACAGAAGTACCTCACCAAGAGGATCACTGGCCTCAAACAGATGCCCTATGCAGCTTGACTAAAGAAACTCCAGCTGTACTCGGTTGCATACCGCCTACTCAGAGGTGATCTCTGCCTGACATACAATGCCATGTCCAACCCAAAATTGATGGACATGCCCCACCTAAAGAAACCTTATCCCCTCAAGTCACATGCTCTAGGGATCTATACCTCAGCACAACAATAAATAGGACATGCTGGAGGGATAGATTCCTGTCCCAGAGACTTCCCATGCTTTGGAACAAGATCTACATTAGGCAGAGCTCCTCTTTAACACTCTTCAAGAGAAACCTTGATGAGTGGATAGGAAGCAGAAAGTTTACCTTGGGGATCACTTCAGTGGCTCTGCTGCACAGAGGCACAGGGAGCTAATCTAAAGGAGCGGAGAAAGCCAACACATTCTGGCTAGGCTTATAAATGCCTTCGAGCAGATAGCCTAGTACCTACCTATGAACCTATTTAATTGAAGTTTGGATACACATCCAATAACTATTTCAGACCATGTGTCAATAATAACTAAAATAAAAATAAAGGGTAAGGGAATAAAAATGAGACACTCGCACTGCTCCACCTGTTATAGAGAAGAATTTAAGGAATGTGAGGTGAAACTTTTGGGGAGTTATTAAGGAAAATGGAAATTTTTTCTGAAAATGTAGCAAAGGAGTGGGAGAAAATTAAAGTGGAGTTCAAAAATAGAGTGGAAATAAAAGAAAAAGGCATATGGTTAAGAAGTAACAAGAACTGTTTAAAGGGACTGACAAATGTTAAAGTACTGCAGAATAGGGGGATTCTCATATAACAAAAAGAGGTGCAATTGCAGATTGTTAAAGAGAAAATAAGGAACTACCTCAATAATATGCATGAATTTAGAAAAATTGCTGTTAAGCAACTGTTTTTGATGACAATTCCAAGCCCCAGAATGTTTAGCACAACAGCTCATGCAACAGAAAGTAGAAAGGGTCGTTGCCAATCTTACGGAGCCTATGACAAGGAAAATAACCAGAGATCCTGCGGAGGTATTAGAAATATTTTGGAAATTTTATGTAAATCTGTATAAAGCAGAGAAATGTGGAAATCAAGAAAAAGTACAAATGGAAATGTCTATGGAAGAATTAAATATGCCAAGGTTAGAGATAGATGAGGATCAATTATTAACAGGATAGGAGAAGATGGTATCAATACAGTGGTGTATAAATGATCTACAGGAAAGTCTACAGGAATGGATAGTATTACTGTAGAAGTTTGGATGCTAGGAGGGAGGAAAGTGATAAAGATCTGGAAGGTTGCTAGCATTATTTTAAAATGAGGAGAAGCACCAACATTCTGGAAGAAACAGTGGTGGCTGTAATATCTAAAGATGGTAAAGACACATCATATCAAGCTTCATATAGACCTATTTTGATTCTAAACCATGATTATAAAGTGTGTATCTCTATAATGGCTAAAAATGGCAAAGGTGATGCCGAAATTGATAGATATGAATCAATGTGTTTTTCGATGAGATGAGGCAAATATTTGGCAAAATTATCAGAACAGTGATGATCCAGAGAGAAGCAAACTGAAGAAAATATCACTGTTGTTGGTGAGTCTTGATGCAATTAAAGCATTCAACAGAGCATTGGGATTTTTTGAGTAGGGAAATGGAAGCATTTGCATTCCCTAATAAAATTATAAGGCTGATTAGGAGGATATACAAGGGATCAGAGCTGAAAATTAAAGTGGGGAGATTTCTCTCTGATAAGATCTGTTTGAGCAGAGGAACCAGGCAGTGGTGTCCTCATTCCCATTTGTTATTTGTGTTATATTTAGAACCAGTGGCAAAGAAATAGGGAACTTAGAAAATCAAGGATATAATTGGTATGGTAATCATGAAAAGTTGGATCTAGTTGCAGATTATATTATCTGATACCTGACAAAATCAGAAAAGAACATTTCAGTATTGTGAAACATTATGAGACTGTTTCAATTATTTTCAGGATACAAAATTAATGCAGATTAAACAAAGGCAATGGCTGTAAACTATGGACCCACACATGAATTTCTTCAGCAATACTCATACGTATGGGGGGCATGATAAAATGAAATACTTGGGACTATGGATTAAAAAGGATTCAGTTATGGCAGCTAAGGATATGTGGGAAGAGACTAAACAAAAGATAATATAAAAACTGAGAAATTGGAAGCTCTGCTTTATAGATATGGATAGCAAGATACAAGCTGTGAAAATATTTTAGCCCCTTTTGTTTTATACATAGATCAGGCATATTTTTATCAATGAGGGGAAAAGTTGTGGATAGCAATTAATAAAGAGTTGAAGGATTTTATCTGGGAAGGGAAGAGGGCAAGAGTCAAGTGGAATAAGTTGGTTCTTCCAAAAGAACAAGGTGGTTTGGGATTACCTGATTTGAACAGTATTTCAAAGCTACAAAGTTAAGGCTCCTTTATATAGCACAAGCAGAAAGCTATGAATCAAAGTGGAAAGGAATGATGATGAAATGGGAGATAGCTCAAGAAACATGGAGAGACTGGGATTTTGGATGCAGATCCTTAAGTAGAACAGCAGTAACCATACAGAATATGGGTGGTGCAGTGGTGCAGCAGTTAACATTGTTGCCTCACAGCAAGAGGTTCTCTGGTTCGATTCTCAGCTGGGGTGCCTTCTCTGTGAAGTCTGCATGTCCTCCCTGTGTTCATGGGGGTTTCCTCCAGGTGCTCTGGTTTCCTCCCACATTCCAAAGACATGCAATAGTTGGACTGAAGACTCTAAATTGGCCCTAGGTGTGAGTGTGTGGTACACCTTCTGAGGAGGGATGGAGCCACACTAGCAACCCATCCCCATAAAACCATAACTGCTACAGAAACAATGAGCGCCTGGAAAGTGCTCATTGCCTAATGTGCCAAATGACATGAATGGAACTGAGAGAGAGAGAGAGAGAGAGAGAGACACAATATTATATTCATAAAGTAGCAGAACTAAGTCAACATAGTAATAGAGAAAGAAGATTCTGCTGCTAAGGATGACTGCAATTATGGGGACAGAGAATAGGCAAGAAGAGACTGAAAGTTAATAGAGAAGGAAACCAAGGTACTGGGAGCAAATAATTATAGAGGGACAGGTAATAGAATGGGAGGAGGACAATAATTAATTTGGATTGCGGGATAGATATTGCCTTCCCTATCAAGAACTGACATCAGAGTATAGGCAGAGAGAAAGAAATGGGGGATCCTAAGCAAAAGACCACCAAAGGTAGAATTTGTAGTAAAATCCAGAACAGAAGTTACTGTTAAAAAGGGGAAATTAGTAGGGCATATAAAATATTGCATGATAACTATAGGAATAAATAATAGGAGGCTGGAAAGGATTAAGAAGAAAGATTGGATAAGTAATTCACAAAGAAACAATAGAAGGATATGTGCATGGCTTTGAAATATGTAACAAAATCTAGAAGATTTAGGATCTTTACTTGGAAGTGTTTGCATAGATAATTTTATATCCCAAGCAGACTCCAAATAATTTTTCTCAGGTAAACTGCAAATGTTTGAGGTGTGAAAGAGGTAATTGGGAGGATATTTTTGGGAGTATAATGAGTTGGCAAACTTTAATAATTCCAAAATCACAAACTAAGAAATACTTGCTGCTGGAAGTGAAATAGTCGAAAAACAAATATTTCTTAGACTTTAATAATTCCTTGCAGACTACTCTGTCAGAAATATTGGGTAAGCAAATTGGTGTAACTATGGAAAATTATATTTTGAGCTGTGATACAGAATCAGAATTGCCTAGACATAAGCCTTGCTGAGTTTAATTCTGGTGGCTGCTAAAAAAGCAATTAGAAAATGGAAATAAAAATCTAAGTCAAATGTACTAGAAGTAGTGAATATAGTAACAGAGATAAAAGAACTGCAAGTGGGATGTTTAGAAAAGGGTAGGAGCAAATTTCATAGAAACAAATGGGATGTACGAACAAGACATGCAGAATAATGATTTGGAGAAGGACTGATGTTTAAAGGAGGGCAGGAATTGAATGAGCTATGTAATGTTTGACAATGACTGTATAAATTATAAGTGATGTTTAATGTTTGCAACTGAAAATATGTTAATATGATTTGTTTTCATTTATATAAACATATGATTGCCTATGTTATAAATGATAATTCAGTAAAGATGTTTTCTTTTTTAACAAAAAAAAGACAATGAGATAAAAGCTATAATGGACTGTATGGAGACAATTTTAAACAACTTTATATTTTTTGAAGGCAAGACATATAAACATCAGATGGAAACTATCGGTTTGGTCTGTGCACCCTTATTTGCTAATCTATTTACGTATTTTTTGGGAACAGCAATATAACTTTACCTCTGACAAATGTTGTAGATTGTACATGAGATTTTGGATGATATTTTATTTTGTGGAATGGGTCACAACAAGGAAGGGAAGATTTTATAAATTATGTACAACATACTACCCAGTATACATTGTTAGTTATTCAGTTAATGACAGTATGAACTTTGTGGCCACAGGAATGTACAAGAAAGAGGAACATTTTCCTCCATCAACTTTGGGAAGGAAAAATGCAGTAATAGTTATTTGTATTACATCATTTTTTACCTCTACAAATTGAAAAATGTTATGGTTAAGGGACGGTTTATTAGATTGACAAAGATGATTTCTGACAAATCTGTCTTTATTAAAGAAAATTATAAATTACTTGATATGTTTTGGGACAGAGGTTAGCCAAGGAATTTGAATCTCAAGGTAGCTAATGAGAATTTTTATAAAAAGGAAAACTTGCTTTAGACCTCTACTAAGTGTAGGTTTACAACTCAGAGGTGACAACATCAACACATCACAGAAGTCAGTGAAAAAATCACAAAACAAAATTGATAGGCCTATGGTTCTACAGTATAATCTGGGTAGTACTTGAGATAAGGATATTGTATTAAAAAATGGATTATTTTTAAAGGGAATTTGTTAATTTCATCTTAATTAGGTGAAAACCCTTGTTTTGTGTATAAGACAGCTCAAAATGTAAACAAAAACATTCTGAAAAGGAATCCATCTACCAGGCAAACAAACTATATCAAAAAGGGAATTAAAAAATGTGGGTCCTGTGCTCAATGTTCCTATATTTATACTGGCAAAAAGTATTTAGTAAAATCAGGTGAGGGATATGTTATTAAACCTATGGCTGAAAACTGCCTCAGTTAGTGATTAGCATATTTAGCTTTATGCTCCACATCTGACAGCTTTTATGTACGGAAAACAGACACCATTAGTTAAAATAATTTGCAAACACTGCTATGATATTTTAAAAATGAACATCACAAATGCTTTACATAAACACTCTGTTCAATACAGTGGGTTCATAAAATCTTTGTTTTGCATTTTGTAAATTGTAAATCCTAATCCCAGAGGGGGATCTTGGAAAAACACAATTGCATATAAGGAGCTACTATGGCAAATAATTCAATTCTGCAAGGAGTCGTAAGTTAACTGAATTGTATAATGACTCCCTTATTGAACATGTGGGTGGCTAAACTGTAAGTTCAATATTATTACACTTTTAAATATCTTACAACTAATTTTATAAGTTTTTTAAGGAATATATAAAAATTACCGGTTTGGAGGTGTGCGGAGATATATATTCTTTGAAGTTTAATATACACTATTATGGATATTTTCATATCTTCTTTATGATAGTATTTTTGGCTGAAACAGTTTTTAAATGGTAAATGAGCACTGACACTTTAATGTTATTTTAATCAATTGATGAAAAGTATATAAACACCACTTCAGGAATCACTAATCAGTTCGGATGAAGTCCTTAACATTGTTGAAACACATTAAATAACGTATAAATTATAAATAAACCAACATATATCCACTCAAGAGCAAGGAGATGTGCAAAACACTTCAATTTATTTATACTTTAAGTGTATAATGTATAAATAAATTGAAATATTTTGCTCATCTCCTGGCTCACAAGTGGTTATGTGTTGGTTTAGTTAACATTGTTAATATTGTTTGAAAGGATGAAAGTGCTTAACTGTTCTTTGTTTTATCAATAAATGTTGTGGGCACATTTATTTTGGATTGGTTGTTGGCTGTTACTGTTCCATTTTCTCAACGGAGGTCCACAACTGCACATATTTATTGTTCTGACTTTATGAAAGGGATATTGTACTTGATAATTGATCTAACTAGGGAAGAATACAGACAAATAAAACTTCCTTTGACCTAGATAAGATACTTTTGGAAACCAGTTTGGAAATCAGTTGTGCTAAGTAACTTTGCACATGGTATATAAATAGGGCTCTTGTAAAACCACTAGAACCTTCAAATTCTACCTTCCCCCAACTTCTAACTTTATCTCCAATAATTAAATTCAGCCTGATCTTGAACTTCTTTAAATTTCACTCATTCAATACACTCTCTTTTTTAACTGAATATGATATGAATCAAGTAAAAATATATAGTACCACTACTTCAGGCAACTACTACAGTACTGTAAACCTGTTGCCATAGTTCTATGTGCTTCTACAAGCTACCTACTTACTGCCTGTTTTTGCAGAAACCTCCAATGGGTGTAGCCCAGCTCCTTTCACCCTAGCTGGGTTTGGGCTCGCTTTGCTCCTCTACCTACCCCCATTCCCACCCACCCCTCTTTCATTAGATTTATACTGATAAGACCATACCCTCTACTCAACCTACCAATTACATCCAAATCCAATCTATTCCTCCCACCAATCACCCACAATCACCCACAACTCTCTCCATCATTGTCCTACTACATACATCCTACACCACTCCCACTCAACACACTCTCATTCTATCCTAATCCTCCCAGCTTTCCAACTCTCTTTACCCAATAAACCTCACAAACCCACATGAATAACTTAACCTACATTGTACTTCAGACTACGTTCAAACGTTTCCTCTCCAGTTCTTAACATACTACTACTAACTGGACTATTAACCACCATATTCACAACCACTTATCACCTTACATCCTTTCATCATCTCCAAGTTTTGTATACATGCACACCTACTCTCCAGTCAACCCAGCAACATCACACCTGCTCACCTACAGAACTAAGTCAACAAAGTAATAGGGAAAGGAGATTTTGCTGTTCAGGATAACTGCAATTATGGGGACAGAAAATAGGCTAGAAGAGACTGGAAGTTAGTAGAGAAAGAAACCAAGGTACTGAGAGCAAATAATTATAGAGGGACAGGTAACAGAATGGAGGAGGAAAATAATTCATTTGGATTGCAGGATAGAGATTACCTTTCCTATCAAGAACTGACATCAGAGTGTAGGCAGTGAGGGAGAAATAGGAGATCCTAAACAAAAGACCACTAAAGGTAGAATTTGTAGTACAATTTAGAACAGAAGTTACAGTTAAAAAGGGGAAATTAGTAGGCCATATAAAATATTGCATGATAACTATAGGAATCAATAATAGGAGGCTGGAAATGATTGGGAAGAGAGATTGGATAAGTAATTCACAAAGAAACAATAGAAGGATATGTGTATGGCTCTGAAATATGTAACAAAATCTAGAAGATTTAGGATCTTTACTTGGAAGTGTTTGCATAGGTATTTTTATATCCCAAGCAGATTCCAAATAATCTTTCTCAGGTAAACTGCAAATGCTTGAGGTGTGATGGGTAATACAGAGGTAATTGGATGTATATTTTTGGGAGTATAATGAGTTGGCAGACTTTAATAATTCCTTGCAGACTACTCAGTCAGAAATACTGGGTAAGCAAATTGGTGTAACTATGGGAAATTATATTTTGAGCTGTGAAACAGAATCAGAATTGCCTAAACATAGGCCTTACTGAGTTTAATTCTGGTGGTGGCCAAAAAAAAAACAATTAGAAAATGGAAATCAAAATCTAAGCCAACTGCACTAAAAGTAATGAATATAATAAGAGAGATAAAAGAACTGCAAGTGGGATGTTTACAAAAGGGTAGGAGCAAATTTCAAAGAAAAAATGGGATGTAGGAACAAGACATGCAGAATAATGTTTTGGAGAATGACTGATGTTTAAAGGAAGGCAGGAACTGAATGAGCTATGTAATGTTTGACAATGACTGTATAGATTATAAGTGATGTATAATGTTTGCAACTGAAAATATGTTAATATAGTTTGTTTTCATTTATAAAAATGCATGATTGCCTATGTCATAAATGATAATTCATTAAAGATGTTTTCTTGTTTAACAAAAAAAAAAACAATGAGATAAAAGCTATAATGGACTGTATGGAGAAATTTTTAAACAACTTTATATTTTGTGAAGGCAAGACATATAAGCATCAGATGGAAGCTATCAGTTTGGTCTGTGCACCCATATTTGCTAATCTAGTTACATATTTTTGGGAACAGCAATATAACTTTAACTCGGACAAATGTAGAGTTTACATGAAATTTTGGATGATATTTTATTTTGTGGAATGGGTCACAACAAGGAAGGGAAGATTTTATAAATTATGTACAACATACTACCCAGTGTACATTGTTAGTTATTCAGTTAACAATGACAGTATGAACTTTTTGGCCACAGGGATTTATAAGAAAGAGGAGCATTTTTCCTCCATCATCTTTAGGAAGGAAAAATGAAGTAATAGTTATTTGTATTATGTCATTTTTACCCCTACAAACTGAAAAAGGTTTGGTTACGGGATAGTTTATTAGATTGACAAAGATGATTTCTGACAAATCTGTCTTTATTAAAGAAAATTATAAGTTACTTCATATGTTTTGGGATAGAGGTTATCCAAGGAATTTTATTCTCAAGGTAGCTAATGAGATTTTTTGTAAGAAGGGAAACTTGCTTTAGACCTCTACTAAGTGTAGGTTTACAACTCAGAGGTGACAACATCAACACATCACAGAAGTCAGTGAAAAAAATCAGAAAACAAAATTGATAGGCCTATGGTTCTACAGTATAATCTGGGTAGTACTTGAGATAAGGATATTGTATTAAAAAACTGGAGTATTTTTAAAGGTAATTTGTTAATTTCATCTTAAGTAAGTGAAAACCCTTGCTTTGTGGATAAGACAGCTCAAAATTAAAAAAAAAAATTCTGAAAAGGAATCCATCTACCAAGCAAACAAACTATATAAAAAAGGGAATTCAAAAATGTGGGAGCTGCGCTCAATGTTCTTATATTAATACTGGCAAACAGTATTTAGTAAAATCAGGTGGGGGATATGTTATTAAACCTATGGCTGGTAACTGCCTCAGTTAGTGATTAGCATATTTAGCTTTATACTCCACATATGACAGCTTTTATGTACAGAAAACAGAGACCATTACATAAAATAATTTTCAAACACTACTATGATATTTTAAAAATGAATATCAAAAATGCTTTGCATAAACACTCTAGTGAATACAGCGGATTCATAATATCCTTGTTTTGCATTTTGTAAATTGTAAATCCTAATCCCAGAGAGGGATCTTGGAAAAACACAATTGAATATATGGAGCTACTATGGCAAATAATTTCATTCTGCCAAGAGTCGTAAGTTAACTGTATAGTATAATGACTCCCTTATTGAACATGTGGGTGGCTAAACTTTAAGTTCAATATTATTACACTTTTAAATATCTTACAACTAATTTTATAAGTTTTTAAGGAATATATAAAAATTACTGGTTTTGAGGTCTGTGGAGATATATATTCTTTGAAGTTTAATATACACTATTATGGATATTTTCATATCTTCTTTATGACAGTGTTTTTGGCTGAAACAGTTTTTACAACGGTAAATGAGCACTGACACTTTAATGTTATTTTAACCAATTGATAAAAAGTATATAAACACCACTTCAGGAATCACTAATCAGTTCGGATGAAGTCCTTAACATTGTTGAAACACATTAAATAACGTATAAATTATAAATAAACCAACACATATCCACTCAAGAGCAAGGAGATGTGCAAAACACTTCAATTTATACTTTAAGTGTATAACGTTTAAATAAACTGAAGTGTTTTGCACATCTCTTGGCTCCCAAGTTATGTGTTGGTTTAGTTAACATTGTTAACATTGTTGAAAGGATGAAAGTGCTTAACTGTTCTTTGTTTTATCAATAAATGTTGTGGGCACATTTATTTTGGATTGGTTGCTGATTGTTACTGTTCCACTTTCTCCACGGAGGTCCAGTAAGGGATATTGTACTTGATAATTGAACTAACTAGGGAAGAATACAGACAAATAAAACTTCCTTTGACCTAGATAAGATACTTTTGGAAACCAGTTTGGAAATCAGTTGTGCTAAGTAACTTTGCACACTGTATATAAATAGGGCTCTTGTAAAACCACTAGAATCTGCAAACTCTACCTTTCCCCCAACTTCTAACTTTATCTCCAATAATTAAATTCAGCCTGATCTTGAACATTTTTAAATTTCACTCATTCAATACACTCTCTTTTTTAACTGAATATGATATGCATCAAGTAAAAATATATAGTACCGCTACTTCAGGCAACTACTACAGTACTGTAAACCTGTTGCCATAGTTCTACATGCTTCTACAATCTACCTACTTACTGCTTGTTTTTGCAGAAACCTCCTATGGGTGTAGCCCAGCTCATTTCACCCTAGCTGGGTTTGGGCTCGCTTTACTCCCCTACTCTACCCCTATTCCCCCCACCCCTACTTTCCTTAGATTTATACTGATAAGACCACACCCTCTGCTGAACCTACCAATTATATCCAAATCGAATCTCTTCCTTCCACCAGTCACCCACAATCACCCACAACTCTCTCCATCATTGTTCTACTACATACATCCTACACCACTTCCATTCAACACACTCTTATACTATCCTAATCCTCCCAGCTTTCCAGCACTTTTTACCCATTAAACCTCACAAACCCACATGAATAACATAGCCCACATTGTACTTCAGTGTACGTTCAAACTTTTCCTCACCAGTTCTTAACATGCTACTACTCACTGGACTATTAACCACCCTATTCACAACCACTTATCACCTTACATCCTTTCACCATCTCCAAGTTCTGTATACATGCACACCTACTACTCCAGTCAACCCAGCAACATCACACCTGCTCACCTACATCAGCATATCACCACAACTATTCAATAACACATTCACCTAACTATTCATGCTAAAATACCCTTACACTCAAATACCCTCACACATTCTACACAAGTACACCAAGCTTAACATCAAGCTCTCACACATCTTCTTACTCAAGTCCTCTCTGCTTACCTTCAGTGGGAACATTCACCCAAATCCAGGCCCCATCCTGCAGATACAGATGTCACACCTAGAACAAAACTCTACCTTGGTAAACTCTTCTTTCACATGTGTTTCCTCTGACCTATTAATCTTAAACATTAACCTTAGAAGTATTCTAAACAAAATATTGGAAATCCAAACAGTCCTGTCACTATACTCCCCAGACATAGCAATACTTACTTAAACTTGGCTAAAGAACCACACTAAAGACAACAAATTCTTAGCCCAAGGACATAATATTCATAGAGTTGACAGACTACATAAGCACAGCGGCAGCTTAGCAATCCTATATAAGATCAACTTTACCCTGCAGCAGCTAAATTCTCCCCCACCCCTAGCCACTGACTCTGAAATCTTAGTCTCATGCCTTCAACTCAACAAAAACAAGACTGTCATCATCATAGCTGTATACATCCCCCCTAGAAACAACAGCCTTAAAATTGAAAATCTGCTTAGCTGGGCCTCTGCTGCATACAATTAGGAAATATTAATCCTAGGTGACTTTAATCTTGACTGGTCTACATGTACCTCTGCAAATCCAATAAATTATATCAACGTCTTTGGTTTCACCCAACTAATCTCTACACCTACAAGAACTGATAAACATAATAATAAACATTCCATACTAGACTGGATTCTCTCCAATCACCCAAACCTATGGTCATAGTTTGGCTGCCTCCCACACTCCCTTAGCAATCATTCTCCCATCTACCTAATTAGGCAAAAAGCACACACAACCAAAACCACTATGTAAAAGCATATCCATACTAAAAACACTTTAGCATAGAAACCTTTAGTTCCCTCCTATTACATCACAACTGGTCCCCCTTAAGGCACCTCCCCCTCGATGAGGCTGTTGAATACTTCAGCAACTCATTTTGAAGCATCCTAAACTCTCTAGCCCCTATTAGAAAAGTGCACTGCAAATCCAAACTAACTTAAAGGCTAACTAAGGACACCATAGGCATAATGAAACAAAGAGACAACGTATGACTAAACTATCAGTCAGCAAAAATCCAAGTTTCCCTTCACAACTACAGCCACCTATGAAACCTAGCCAAGAAACAAATTTGCTCTGACAAAAAGTCCTACTATACGCTGATCCAACAAAAACATAAAAAAAACTCAAAAATTCTGACACTCCATAAAACAACTCTTAAATCCTGGACAAATCACTATCCACTCTCCAACCATCCCAAATTCCAGCATAAGCATAGCAACCCAATTTAACTCACATTTTATAAATTCAATTCACACCTTAGTAAGCAATAGCAACAATAACCCTCTAACCATTCCCACAACTCCTATCCATCACTCTGCTACCTTCTCATTTCAGCCCATCCAAACCACTTACATCAAAAAACGTCTTCATCTAAACCACTCTACTCTTACAGTAGACCAATTCCCAAATGAATTTCTTACACTAGCAGCTGACTTCATCTCTTACCCAATCTCTTTACTTATTAATTGCTCTATTACCGAACAATATGTACCGGTACTTTGTAAACTCTCCCACGATTCCTCTTCATAAAGGTGTTCCATCCACAGACCTATCCAGCTATCGGCCCATTGACATACTCTCCCCTTAGCAAAATACTAAAAAAATGGATACATTCTCAACTACTGGCCTATTAATTACAAAACAATCTTCTTTCCAACTCCCAGCATGGTTTTAAACCAAGACACAGCACCACAACAGCCCTATTAAGTTTTAAAGCAGCAAAGATTTCAATAGCAAATTCCCACCTTATCTCCACCCTACTTTATGCCTCTCCAATATATACCAACCTAAGGCAATGCAATCTAAGCTAGAGACCTGCTACAACAAAATCGCCAAATTCGCCACAGGGGCATTCTACCGTAGTCACCACTGTCTCTCACTTGCTGAACTGGGCTGGCTTGAACTCCCTCACCTCCTTCAGTGGTATCAACTCTCACTCACCCACAAACTAGTAAACCATCCTCTAAATGTCCCATCCCTCCAAAATCTTCTCCAACCCTATCGCACCACCAGACCACTAAGATCCAGCAACAAAAATCACTTGCAGATCACTAAAGCCAATAACTCTGCTGGTGAAGCACTATTCTCTTGCACCATAGCCAAATTATGGAACTCCCTTCCACCCACAATTACCTCTGTACCATCATGCACCCACTTCAAAAATTTACTAAAAGCGCACCTAAAAACATGCTGGCTATGCCCTTGCAACTCCCACTCTAATATCACCCACCCCATCCAACCACTACCTTTCTCTCCACTCCACTAACTACCTTGATTATAGCAAGCTCAGATGCTCATAAGCCTAGTACTTATTATACAGCAGGAACTTCTTATTGTAACATTTGTTAATGTCTGTTATGTACTTCACAGATAAAGATTCTTGTTGTCTACTGATGTACTATGTTCTTCATCTGTAAATATGTTGTAAGTAATCGCTATGTTAAATTGTTAATCGCCATGTAATCCAATATAACTACTGTTTGTTTATTTTAACTGTGGAGCTTTTCTCCCCGGCCTCCGCTGAAAATGGACCTACGTCCAGTTGGACAATCCCGGTCAACAAATGTAAATAAATAAATAAAATAAATAAATCAACAACCACAAAAATAGTAACTTTTCTTGGATATGTCAAAAGCATTTGACACTGCCTCCCATCATAAAGTACTTCAAGAATTATCATCCATTCATCTCTCACTATCATCCATCACTTGGTTTCACAGCTATCTGTCCAACTGACAACAAGCTGTCAAGTGGAAAGATGTAAAATCTGTACACATTCTATCTGCATTTATTATAAACATAATTTACTATGCTTCTGTTTGCATTAATACTTGTTGACTTATAATATGTTTTTTACTGTGTTTTGTAATTATTGTTCTTACTGTGTTTATTATAATTACTGTTCTAAATTGTTATGTCCATGTTACTATAATTCTCACTGGAGCTTTTCTCCCAAGGCCTTCTGAAAATGGGCTACTAGTCCAGTCGGATCATCCCAGTAAACAAATGTAAAATAAATAAAAATATAGAAGGATTACCTGACTACTGTTGCAAGTGGTGGTCAAATGTGAGGAAATTAGATCCTTGACTACTGAGGGGTATTGGCTATGCTGTAAGTTGTATATGAGGGGTATTTCCCAAAGGTGAAAATGCTACATACTTTTGCATTCAGCTTAAGCCATCTCTCTGTATACCATTGGTTTGTAAAGACTAGTTCTTGCAGGAGCACTTCTCTATCAATGGGGAGATGAAAGATGACTCCCAGCTTGTAGTCTTCAGTGAATTTGATCATTTTTTATTTATTTTTTTATTTATTTATTCATTTATTTATTTATCTGCATTTTTTAACCGGCAAAATCCAACTGGGCATTAACCCTTTTTCTCTGGAGGCCCAGAGAGAAAATTTCTACAAGATACAATAGTATTATGATACATATGGCAGTATAATAGTCTAGGATAAATGTATCTTAAAATAATACATACAATAGCAAAACAAAAAGTGAGTTTACTATCAAAGTGTTGAAGGTTGTTTCGGTGAACACGGAAAGACAAATGGCAGTTGGTTGATTTCCGTGTTGCTGAATGTTAGGAGAGCAAGAGTAAATATCAGTGAATGCACCTGCGCCTTCACTGATATTTACTCAATGTTATGTGTAGAGTGGTGGTACAGTGCAGATTGGGAAAGGTATCCCTTTCCTCACTGTAGTGTGATCTCGGAGCTGGAATATTTAGTTAACAGGTGATGTGGGGGGTGCAGGGGGGCTTGCCCCCCTGCTAAAATGTGAATGCCAGTGTAGGTGTTTAACTTACATTTGTACCTACACTGACATCACGTTCGATATTCAACATAAATGTTGAATCTGCTGAATTCATTCAACAGATTAGACATTTTGTCCTAATTAGTATGCAGGAAGTAGCAGCTCCAGTTTGATGTGTCAAACGTTCATTTTATTTTGAACTTCGACATTTTGATAGTAAACCCAAACAATGATATTTTAACAATAAAAATTATAAGTGTGATTATAATACATTTGTGGATAGGGTGTTAAGTAGCACAGTATTACTTAGCATCATTAATAATGGATCCATTTGACAGTGAAGAGGTATTGTTACATACCAAGATTTTCTTGGAAGAGGAGAGGAGGTGGGTTATCTTATAAACTGAAAATACATCAGGAAGTAGAGGTTATTATGTAGGTGAGGAAAGGTGGATGGATGTAGAAGTAGTGAGGTAACAAGAGCTGAGAGATGATAGAGAGAGAATATATATCACAAAATAGAATACATCAGTGAGGGAATTCTATTCACATAGACGTGTAGGCTTGTTGATGAGTAGTATGTCTAGCGTGGGGAGGTGCAGGTGCATAGGCAAATTTTCTCCAGAAATTATTTTGGTTGTGAATTGTATGCCTTTATATTACTTGAAAGTTTCAAATGTACTAGAAGAAAGTTCCATTTTAACTACACATTTAGAATATAGGGCGTCACCATAGTGTATTTTAATTACGGTTATGGAATGTAGGGAGTACACAAAATTCTATTGTGCAATATGGCTGTATGATATTGCTAAGGGCTGGGCATTTGTCAGGGCAACAGAGTAATTTGAATGTTGTTTAAGAGTAGTGAGTATACTAGTGTGTGGTAGTTCATGCCAATTTCGTTACTTCGGGGGGAGGCAGTGGTGAGTTTCAGATTGCTTACTTTAACAGATAAGAAGAAATTTAGATTACTAAAAACTGGTAGGCATATAAAAGTGCTGGAAGTAGGTAGGTAATGGCTATCTCCAGTAGGAAAGGTGTGAATCTATACTGGGAGCCTAGTTTTTGGTGTTTTTTTTTTTAATTACTTGCATTATGTGGTGGTCAAATTTCATGTGGTCTTCAGTGGTCACGCCTACTACTTTTGTATGTGAGATAGCTTAAATTTTTGTATTGCTACATACATGATGTTGAGAAGAGTTTTTTTAGGCCTTGCTGTAGGTTGGAGGTAAATAACTAGCTCGGAATTTTGGGGATTTAAGTGTAGATGAAAGTTATCTAACCATGACTCTGTAGAGGAGAAGTTTGATTGAGTGAGTTCTTGCAGAATATGAGGAATCTTTGCTGCGCAAATGTGAATAGAGACATTTGCATATTGTACTATAGCTGCATGGTTTATGTCTGTGTTTATATCACTTATGAATAGGTTGTAAAGCTGTAGTCCAAGAACAGAGCAATGGGGACCCCAACTGTCACAGTAAGAAATTATGACAAATCATTCTCCAATCTGACTGCTTGTTTGTGGTTTGTAAGTTAAATGTGGAACCAGGGAAGAGAGGAATCAGTAAGGCCAAGGAGATGATTTTTTTCAAGATTCTTTGATGGCAGATGGTGTTGAAGTCTTTAGATAGATCAAAGAAGAGTGTAGAAACAATTTTGCTTTCATTTCTGTTGTGATTGACTATGTCAGTGAAATTCAGCAGAACAGTGCTTGGACTATGGGCCTAAAACTGGCTGTGCATGTGAGAATAGATTATTTTTCAAGATACAGTTGCAAACTTGTGAGTACAAAACATCTCTCTCTAAGATTTTGGACAGAGGAGGTAAGGTTGGAATGGGTTTATAATTGTAGAGGTCTGGTGAAGACCCATCTTTAAGAGGGGGTGTTATATATGATTTCTTCCAGAGGTTATAGACATGCCCTGGGATTCAGCAAACTTCCGTGCAAGAATAGCTTATTCCTACATGGAAGGGACAGTTCCTGTGCAGCACGGCAGCACACCATGCAGATTCATGAAGGCGTGCTGCTGCTCTGTAAAACAGACACAGTTCTGTGCACGAGTGCAGGGGGTATGTCTGAGAGCAGTGCTCTTACAAGACACATGCCCCCTGCACACCAGAATTGACGTACGGCAATTTAAATTGAGTGAGAATGCTTGAACACCCCCAACCCATCAGGGTAAGGAATCTGGACAAAGCCATAAGGGACAATCATCCTTACAAAGCCAGAAAGTTGATAGAATAACAGGTTCAGCATTAGCATGGATATTCTGAAGGGTATGAAGTGAAAAACACAACAAATACATTTTTTTTCACATATGCAATAAAGTTTACACATAGCTGCATGGGTGTGCCCATTGCTTAGCTACACTTTGAATGGCAGGATAAGTTAAAAAGCAATAGACAGTGCACATAAGCATATGTGCAATAGTGTAGTGGTTAGAGTGTATATCTTGCATGTAGCCATTCATGGTTTGAGCCTCACCAAAACCATTTCCAGTTTTTATGTGTAAACGTTACAATTTTAATTTATTTGTATATTTATGTAGGAAGTAACTTACATTTCTCAGCCAGAGTAGTGTATTAGGCCCAGATGTGAGGTGTCAGTGTAATAAAGTAGAGAAACCCCCATATAAACACAAGTGCCCCATACAGTATAGTCACACAAGAATAAATGTAATGACAGCAAATTGGGGGATGTCAGGGAAGGTAAATAAATCTAAGTATGTAATGAATGATGAATCAATCCCATACAGGTGGTATTCCAATAAAATAAAATATAAGCAATGCTAAGCATTGCACAGCTATGCTGACTGGGTGTAAACATTGGGTACATATGAATACCAAGCAATAAGTAGCCCAGCTAAGTGGATTTGCACATTGGTAAGCACTGCTGAACCTGCCTCTTTAAGCACTGGCAACCTTAGCTCAGCATTTTCAAAACCATCCAATCATGGCAAAGGGCAGGAAACAGGCCATATTTAAACCCCGCAGGTGGGAATACAGCTCATAACTGGTTGTAGCTGCCCACTGTAGGCAGTATGGCAGGAGTTGCAGAGGGCATGCACTTTCGGATGCAGCACTGGAGCATACAGGAGTTCAGGGTCATGGTAGGACTCCTGGTAAAAAAACATGACATGAGACTGATGCAGGACCAGTTCCAGGGCTCCCAATATAAAGCAGAAGCCTGGGAAAGTCTTTCCCATGATCTCACCAGTGCCACTGGTATCCATCGGACTGGTGATCAGGTCTGGCACCACTATGCCGACTTGAAATGGAGGAAGAGGGAGATCTTGGAACAGTGGGTCCAAAAAGCAAAAGAGACAGGAGATGTCCCAGCAGTGTGTAAGTATTCATAGCAATAACTGTTTACCACAGTCTAGCCTGTGTATGTGATGGATAGGTATGCATAAATGTTTCTCTATTTTCATTACAGCTCCAGCTGAGCGGGCTGTGAGCCAGGAAGCCCATGCCTGCAGGTTCCAAAGGCTGCACGGTGAGGCTGGTGAGTAACAATCCTGCTTGTAGTAGTCATACCAAATAAATATAAATGAGTAGAATGTCAGCTGGCAGTATAAAAAATGTGTATGGTGTGTACTGAATAAACCCGACAATATGACAGTAATAGTCCCATATAGGTCATATTTAAATAAAAGTGTAACTGCCTGGCAATAAAGTTCTAAATCCTGGACTGGTTGTGTTTGCTCTGGTATTGTATGGCATGAAATGTTGCATTCACCAAGATCTGATATCTGAACAGTAATGTTGTGTTAACCACTGTTTCCAACACTGTGCTACATAAAAATATGTCTAGAATGTCTGTATAAGAATGCTGTAATTACAAAGTCAGATTGTACAACCAAGAGAGGCTTAAACAGAAAACAGTGAATGAAAAAGCAGCAGCTTCTCAATAGCTCACTCTGATGAAACACAAATTGTTGTATTTTTAGCAGACACAGCCATGGTTCGAATCCCGGGAGTGGTAGTAAGCTGTATGCATAATTTTAACTAGGTTTTTGAGAATATGTGTAGAAACAGTCAGGAAGTGTTAACAAACATTCCCCCTACAGGTCTTCCAGGCAAGAGATGTAGAAAGTAGCTATAAGACGGTTAAATTATACACTGTGTACAAACATTCCACTGGCCAAACCAAGGCCATAGGGTATTGTAATAATACCTGTAGAGTGATGATTAGAGCAATGATATACAAGTTGTTAATTGCCATCTCCCCCACCACCACCACCACCACCATATCTGCAACAATAATCTAAATACACAAATCAATGGGTATGTTTTACACCAAACCTGCTATTGGGACATATGTCCTGTTGTTCAACAAATATTGAAATGTGGTTCTATTAATGTACAAAAAAATAAGGTAGAAACAAACCACGGAGTACATAAAAACTTCCAACTTCAATGGTGAGTGCTTTCACAGTACCACAGACTGCTTCATCAGACAATCAATGTAACCCATCCCCTCATTTTTAAAAAAACAATGGACCAGTAGTAAAATAGAGATTAATTGGTATGAATATTTAACCATTTCATTCCATGTATCTTCACCATAAATACATCTTTTAAAAAACAGCCACATAGACCAGTAACATTCAAATTCACACACATATATATATTTCATCATTTCATTCCATGCACATAGACATTTTTACTTAAAAACCTAAAAATGTTAAAGTTAGAATATTGCATCTAGCCCTATCTACGTACCCCTTTGGCCTGGAGTACAGACTTCAGTGACAGCTTGTCATTCAATCCTTTCCCACAATTGGCTCTCATTCTTATAATAAAATCCATCTCTATCTGTTCGGTGTAATTCCTAATGTCTCCCCCTCTTCGATTTTCCTTAATAAGTTGTACTACCATAAACTTAAAAGTATGGTTCATATTTGTGAGTTGAACATGTTTGGCTAGGGCATTCACTTCATTGTTTTTAGAAATATCATAAATGTGTTCCCTAATTCTTTCCTTTAAAGTACGATTCATTTTCCCTATATAGAAGGAACTACATATTTCACAACAGGTAGGATATACTAAGTTATTACTATAGCAACATGCTCCCAACTTAAATTCACATCTTTAACCTGTGCCCGGGTTTAAGAAAACTGAGGTACAATCCAAGTATTTACAGTACCTACAATTCCCACATGGGAATGTACTCATTCAGTTAATCATCTGGGGCTCAGTTGTTATATTCTTAGGACCACATAGCAGCCTTTTTAATGATTTCTTGTTTTCATAAGTATATTGTGGCCGTTCACCTATAATATTCCTGACTCTATCATCTACACAGAAAACCTCCCAATGTTTACTATAAATCTCTTGCAGACATCTTATGTTACTTGAATATGTAATAGACATGTGCATCTTGCTGTTCGTTCGTCTATTATATGCTACTGGAGGAACTCTCTCTGAGAAGTAGGGTTTCCCCTTATTCCCTCTAAGTTCTGGTATCTTGTTTAATTCACAATCAATCTCTAATTCAGTGTAACCCCTTCCCTTAAATCTAGTACTAAGCATGTTAAGCTCTTCCATAAATTTTTCATCATTGGCTTCCAATTTAGATGTCCTAAGTCCTTGCCCTTTAACTACGTTTTTAAAAACATAGCTGGGATGCATACTCTGTCTATGTAAATATGTTGCTCTATAGCATTCTTTCCTATAAATCTGGGTTTCAAAATCCCCTATCTTTTCTCTCAAGATTTTCACATTTAAAAATGCAATGTCTTTCAATGAATGAGTCATGGTGAACTTCAAATAATGTGTACTTGAGTTTATATCAACTAAAAACTCTGTCAATGACTTCTCATCACCCTTCCATAACAGAAAAAGAGTGTCTACAAAACGTCTGTAGAAAATTAGTTTGCCCATTCTAATATAGGGAACCAAATATGTACCTTCCCATTTAGCCATAACCAGGTTGGCATAGCTATGGGCACATGATGTGCCCATAGCTACACCATCCTGTTGCTTATACAAATCTTCAAACATGAACAAATTGTTCTCCAAAATTGATTCAGTAAACAGCATTAATAATTCAATAAACTTCCTGTCATATGTACCATCATCCATTAGATATTGCATACACATTTCAAGACCATCTCTATTAGGTATAGCAGTGAATAAAGACTGGACATCTAACGTCACCATAAAACATTCTAGACTAACAATCCTATTATTCAAAAAGGCATACAAATCACATAGAAACTGTTCCATATCTTTGAGCAGATATTCGCTCTTATAAAGAATTGGTTTAAGGTGTTTCTCCGCATGAATACTCAAAGATTCAGTGCACCACCACCCCCCACCACAATGGGCCTCATGGGAGGGTTAGTTGGGTGTTTGTGAATCTTCGGCAGCCCCTGTATAATAGGTGTTATTGGGCTAGTCACATTAAATTATTAAATAAATTCATGTCTCTGCACTGTAGACATTCAAAAAGCATGTTATATACATTTAATACAGATGACTCTACATCTTTCTTACTGATCTTTTTATACACTTTCTCATCATGTAGCATCTCATTCATTATTGTATTATAGAAAGTGTAATCCATTACTACTAGGGGCCCTCCTTTATCGGCTGGTGTAATAGAAACAGTCGCATCCTTTTGTAAAGCATGGAGGGCCTCTTTTTCACTTTTATATAAATTCACAAATGTTTTAACCTTAGTATCCTTCATGAACATATCATAAATATCTTTAATACACATTCTTTCAAATGTTTCTAAAACAGCATTGTTAGTTGGTACATATGTGCTAGTCTTGCGGAACTCATAAGCTCTCATCTCATTAATAAGGTTATTACCATCAAACTGTAATTTTAACATAACATTCCTAGTAAACTGTTTCAGTTCAACAATGCAGTCAGTCAGTTTAGAATCGTCAGCTGGTATAAAAGTCATACCTTTTTGTAGTACATTGAACTCATCTTGTGTCAACGTCTTTGTTGAAATGTTCCATACTATCGACTCCTTCCCTGTTGCCATATTTTTTTGATAGTCAGATTCTTGTCCCCTTCCTGGGGGGGGGGGCCTTCCTTTTCATACGACCTCTGCTTTGAGAGAGTTGTCGAAAATTTGTATTAATTGGAAATGGTAGTCTCATATCATTCTGTGGCATCCTATTGTTGTTCCCTTCATTATTCATGTTCTTATTCGGCGTTGTTTACCTCCTGGCCCCTTCATTAAGGTGTTTCATGGTGTTTCCAGCATTATTAACTGCTGTATCACTTCATGGCACTACTCCTTTACTCAGACTCATCACTGATGTCATCGGGTCGCTATGTGTTACATCCTGAATCTCCGCATTAATTGAATCTTGACTTCTTAAAGGGGTGTTTCTCTTCTGTAGCCCTATCTCCCTCTATATTCAATGCAGATGGTGCCTGTTCCATTTGAGCATTCCTGGAAGTGTTAGTAGATTGTTGTCTGGGCCATGCAGAAACATCACCCCATATGTAGGCATTGTAAGGACACGAAGTCCTCTGGGAATAATTTTTAATTTTAAGCATGCCTCAAAATGGAAACGTTGCATTTGCAGTCTTTTAAGCCTTTTCAGGTCATTTTCTAATTTATACACTTCCATCTTGAGTAAATACGGAACAAATTCACCCCTGGGCTCACTTTTGGGGCTCTGCTTGACAGGGGCACAGGAAAATAATTTTCTTGGGTGGCAAAAGCCAGGGTACAGTTTGGCGAGGCTTATATAGGCCCTAGGGCCAATAGTGTAGTACCTACCTATGAACCTATAAAGTCCTGAAACTCTCTATGTATTTTCTTTCTTTTCTGAGTCAATAACTGTTCCTCATAGGAGTTAACAGTTTCTATGAGAAAATCCATTTTCATATCTACCACACTATGCGGATAGTGTTCATACAGTTCCATTTGTTTGTTCATCACTTGGGCAGCTAACTGTTCTTCTTCTGGTAGAAACTGCTCAATTAGCAGTGTCATATAGTTAAAACTTAACTCAATGTTTAAGCATTGCCATTTAACCAATAATTGTCCGTATGTATTCCCATACATAGGCATTGTAAGGACACAAAGTCCTCTGGTAATAATTTAAAATTTTAAGCATGCCTCAAAATGGAAATGTTGTATTTGCAGTCTTTTAAGCCTTTTCAGGTCATTCTCTAATTTATACACTTCCCTCTTGAGTAAATTTGGATCAAAGCTATTACCTTCATTGTCACTGTTCTCAGTCACTTCGGTGGCAGTGAAGTCAATATCCAACAATAGATTGTTATTGCTGTTTACTATGGAGCAAAGCCTTCCTCGTAGCACTTTTTCATTTGCATTAGTTTCAGGTACATAATCCAATTCAGGTGCAGAGACAATTCCTTCAGCCATGGTTCTACACCACTCCAGAAATATAGAAACAATACTAAAACCAAAAAACACAGTGGTGTAGATAAATGGTCCGACCAAAAAGTCCAAGGTAATGTACAAAAAAATAAGGTAGAACCAAACCACGGAGTACATAAAAACTTCCAACTTTAATGGTGAGCACTTTCACAGTACAACAGGCTGCTTCATCAGACAATCACTGTAACCCATCCCCTCATTTTTAAAAACAATGGACCAATAGTAAAATAGAGCTTAATTGGTATGAATATTTAACCATTTCATTCCATGTATCTTGCCCATAAATACATTTTTTTTAAAAAACAGCCATATAGACCAATAACATTCAAATACACGCATATATATATTTCATCATTTCATTCCATGTGCATAGACACTTTTTACTTAAAAACCTAAAGTTTTAACTATATGAAACTGCTAACTGAGCAGTTTCTACCAGAAGAAGAACAGCTAGCTGCCCAAATGATGAACAAACAAATGGAACTGTATGAACACTATCCGCATAGTGCGGTAGTTATGAAAATGGATTTGCTCATAGAAACTGTCAACTCCTATGAGCAACAGTTATTGACTCACAAAAGAAAGAAAATACATAGAGACATTCAAGACTTTACATTGGGTAATGTTTTTGCATGGCCGAGACAACGATCTACTAACACTTCCAGGAATGCTCAAATGGAATAGGCACCATCTGCATTGAATATAGAGGGAGATAGGGCTAGAGAAGACAGAAATACCCCTTTAAGAAGTCAAGATTCAATTCATGAGGAGATTCAGGTTGTAATGTATAGCGACCCAATGACATCAATGATGAGTTTGAGTAAAGAAGTAGCGCCATCAAGTGATATGGCGGTTAATAATGCTGGAAACACCATGAAAGACCTTAATGAAGGGGCCAGGAGGAAAACAACGCAAAATAATAACATGAATAATGAAGGGAATGGTAATAGGATGCCGCAGAATGATATGAGACTACCATTTCCAATTAATACAAATTGTCAACAACTCTCTCAAAGCAGAGGTCGCATGGAAAGGAAGGACCCCAGGAAGGGGACAACAATCTGACTATCAAAACAATGTGGCAACAGGGAAGGAGTCGATAGTATGGAACATTTCAACAAAGACATTGACACAAGATGAGTTCAATGTACTACAAAAAGGTATGACTTTTATACCAGCCGACAATTCTAAACTGACTGACTGCATTGTTGAACTGAAACAGTTTACTAGGAATGTTATGTTAAAATTACAGTTTGATGGTAATAACCTTATTAATGAGATGAGAGCTTATGAGTTACGCAAGACTAGCACATATGTACCAACTAACAATGCTGTTTTAGAAACATTTGAAAGAATGTGTATTAAAGATATTTATGATATGTTCACGAAGGATACTAAGGTTAAAAAGTTTGTGAAGTTTACTAGGAATGTTATGTTAAAATTACAGTATGATAGTAATAACCTTAATAATGAGATGGGAGCTTATGAGTTCCGCAAGATGAGCACATACGTACCAATTAATAATGCTGTTTTAGAAACATTTGAAAGGATGTGTATTAAAGATATTTATATGTTCACGAAGGATACTAAGGTTAAAAAGTTTGTGAATTTAAATAAAAGTGAAAAAAGCCCTCCATGCTTTACAAAAGGATGCGACTGTTTCTATTACACCAGCCGATAAAGGAGGGCCCCTAGTAGTAATGGATTACACTTTCTATAATACAGTAATGAATGAGATGCTACATGATGAGAAAGTGTATAAAAAGATCAGTAAGAAAGATGTAGAGTCATCTGTATTAAATGTATACAACATGCTTTTTGAATGTCTACAGTGCAGGGTAATAGACATGAATTTATTTAATTATTTGAATGTGACTAGCCCAATAACATCTATTATACAGGGGCTGCCAAAGATTCACAAACACCCAACTAACCCTCCCATGAGGCCCACTGTGGTGGGGGAGGGGGTGGTATACTGAATCTTTGAGTATTTATGTGGAGAAATACCTTAAACCAATTCTTTATAAGAGCGAATGTGTGCTCACAGATACGGTACAGTTTCTATGTGATTTGTATGCCTTTTTGAATAATAGGATTGTTAGTCTAGAATGTTTTATGGTGATGTTAAATGTCCCGTCTTTATTCACTGCTATACCTAATAGAGATGATCTTGAAATGTGTATGCAATATCTAATGGATGATGGTACATATGATAGGAAGTTTATTGAATTATTGATGCTTTTTACTGAATCAATTTTGGAGAACAATTTGTTCATGTTTGAAGAAGATTTGTATAAACAACTGGATGGCGTAGCTATGGGCACATCCTGTGCTAACAGCTACGCCAACCTGGTTATGGCTAAATGGGAAGGTACAAATTTGGTTCCCTATATTAGAATGGGCAAACTAATTTTCTACAGATGTTTTGTATCGTTTTTCTGTTATGGGAAGATGATGAGAAGTCATTGACAGAGTTTTTAGTTGATATCAACTCAAGTACACATTTTATGAAGTTTGCCATGACTCATTCCCTGAAAGAGATTGCATTTTTAGATGTGAAAATCTTGAGAGATGAGAAAGGGGATTTTGAAACCCAGATTTATAGGAAAGAATGCTATAGAACAAAATATTTACATAGGCAGACTATGCATCCCACCTATGTTTTTAAAAACATAGTTAAAAGGCAAGGACTTAGGACATCTAGATTGGAAGCCAATGATGAAAAAAAAAGATTGACTTCAACAATTGGTTAAGCTTCTGGTGTCATTCTAAGGGGATCCGGTATCTGTCTGCTTGGGATGACTTGGTCGACAGACCACGATGCTTTGCCACAGATGGTCTGCAACTATCACCCCTGGGATTCCGGATACTGGCTACGGCTCTTGCTGCCCTATAGTGCCTTTTTTAGGCAAGGTTCAAATAACAAATTCACTACTGTAGCAGGAACAAGCAAGCAAAAACTGAGGGTAATGCTACTCAATGCTATAAGTCTAAATCTCAAAATGCACTCACTCGAGGCACTCCTTAAAATGGAAAACATTGATATCTGTGCAGTGACTGAGACCTGGTTCAAGGCTCCAGAGAGCACCCCTGCACTTACCAGGCTATAACTCATACCACACTTTTCGGCCATGTAACCTGGACCGAAACACCAAAGGCGGTGGTGTGTCCATATTCATTAAGGATATCCACACCTCCAGGCTAGTTGCTCAGCATAATGCATCCAAGTGCAACTAACTCTGGGCAAAACTGTAATCCAAATTGTAGCTTGCTACAGATCCCCCACCATACCCCAAGATTCCCACTCCTCTTTTCTTGATGTACTGGAAAATATTAGGGTTCAACCAAACATCCTAATAATGGGCGACTTCAATTACCCCACCATTAACTGGGAAAACTACTTGTGTACCAACTCCTTAGCTCAACGCTTTCTGGAATTCATAAACTCCAATGCCCTGGATCAACTTATCCACACCCCCACCAGTGGCAACAATATCCTAGACCTAGTCATTACCAACATGAGTGACCAGTGTTGCACACCTGAAGTCAGCTCCCCGTTGGTCCAATCAAACCATAAGCTAATCACCCTTGATATCCACATCCCGCCCCCACCTCTATTAAGGAAACCACGGTAAGAAAGTTCTCCAAAGCCAACTTCATTATTCTTAAAATAGAAGTGGTGAACTTCATGACACCCATGCAGATGGACAATACAGTTACAACTGCTGAATCTTACACAAATGCACTCTATAAGCACTTACACTTCTACTTAACATGGATCATGCTATCCCAAACAGAACCAAGACGCTATCCTCCAAAAAAAGGAAGCCAATCTGGTGGTCCCCTGCCATAAACAAACTGTGCAACAGAAGGAAGAAACTGTTGCAAAAGAGAGTAAAATGCCATGAGTGGAGGAGCTCCCTGGTCAGCCTCAGTAAGAAGCTGAGATCCCTTATAAGATCCTCCAAAGCTAGCTACGAAAACAAAATCGCCACTAATTCTAAGGACAACCACAAAGCATTCTATAGCTATGTCAAGAATCTCGATGGCAACACCCAGATCTGCTCTGAGTTATAGCACAAAGGCACGAAAATTACAGAACCAACTGATATTGCCAACATCCTGGAAGATAGGTTCAGTGCTAACTTTACCACCCCCCCCACCCCCTAATGGGCCCATATCTATACAGGAAGAATGCAGAGTCCCTGTAATCACAACTACGCAGGTAAAAGCTGCACTCTCTAAAGCCAAAAACACAGCATCCATGGGACCGGACAAAATCTCAGGCTGCTTTTTACACGAACTTCAGAACGAACTGGCTCCCCACTTAAGCACCATGTTCAATAATAGCCTCACATCAGGCTTTGTGCCCACTGAATGGCGCACAGCAACAGTTATCCCACTCCACAAAGGGGGAGCCACCACTGATCCCAAGAACTATTGACCTATTAGCCTGACGAACTTGGTCTGCAAGGCCATGGAACATATCATCATGGAACTCATAAACAAAGACATTGGTAACCTCCAAACTCTGGATCCCACCCAATTCGGGTTTGTGAAAGGCAGATCATGCCTCCTGAACCTGATCAACTTCTTTGAGGCAGTCACCAAAGCCTTAGATGAGGGTAAGGTGGTTCACACAGCCTATCTTGACCTCGCCAAGACTTTCGACACCATCCCCATTCTGGAATTACAGCTAAACTCACTAAGCTAGGTATAAATCCCTACGTCACAAGATGGGTTGTCAACTGGCTCACTGACAGAACCCACACTGTAAAAGTTGCAGACTCCAAATCTGACCTCAAAGCAGTGACAAGTGGAGTACCACAGGGTTCCATCCTGGGACCTCTCCTGTTTGGTATCTACTTCTCTGAAGTACAGGCTAACACAGAAGGCCTCTGTCCATTGAAGTTCACAGATGACTGCAAACTAGGAGCCATAGTCAAGTCCCCAAATGATGTGGACATCCTACAGAAGGGCTTTGCTGAGACAGATACCTGGTGTCAGAGCCATGGCCTCAAGCTCAATGCCAAAAAGTGCAGTGTCATCCCCTTTGGTAAAAACTCTGTACCCATGAACTACCACATAGGCAGCAATCTACTTAACACCAAATGTATGATAAGAGATCTTGGGACCCAGGCAGACGGTAGTCTCTCCTTTGATAGTCACATCACCGCAGTAGTCAGGAAGTCCTTCTACATGGCACACCTCATCATAAAAGAGTTCTTATCCAGGAAAAAAGAGGCAATTGTTCCCCTCTACTTGACACTCATTAGACCCATTATAGAGTACAATGCCCCTTTTGGAATGTACCTCACAAGACATCTGCAGCAGCTGGAAAGGACACAGAAGTACCTCACAAAGAGGATTACTGGCCTCAAAAAATGCCCTACATTGACCGCCTCAAAAAACTCCAGCTTTACTCCGTAGCATATCGCCTACTCCGAGGTGATCTCTGCCTAACATATAAAGCTATGTCAAACCCAGAGCTTTTGGACATGCTACACCTAAAGAAATCCCAATCCCTCTGAGCTACATGCTCTAGGGACCTAAACCTTGTCACCACAATAAACAGGACATGCTGGAGGGATAGATTCCTGTCCCAGAGACTTCCCATACTCTGAAACAGGCTACCCATCTATGTCAAGCAAAGTTCTTCATTAGCACTCTTCAAGAAAAATCCTGATGAGTGGATGGGAAATAGGAAATACACCCCAGGGATCACTTCTGTGTCTCTGCTCGACAGTGGCACAGGAAAATAACTTTCTTGGGTGGCATAAGCCAGGGAAACTTGTTGGCTAGGCTTACTTAGGCCCTTGGGCCGACAGCCTAGTACCTACCTATGAACCTATGAACCCATGGAAGAGCTTAACATGCTTAGTACTACAAAGGAGTTACACTGAATTAGAGATTGACCGTGAATTAAACAAGATACCAGAACTTAGAGGGAATAAGGGGAAACCCTACTTCTCAGAGAGAGTACCCCCCCCAGTAGCATATAATAGACGAACGAACAGCAAGATGTGCATGTCTATTACATAATAATAACATAATATGAAAAGTAACATAATATGTCTGCAAGAGATTTATACTAAGCATTGGGAGGTTCTCTGTGTAGATGATAGTCAGGAATATTATAGGTGAACATCCACAATATACTTATAAAAACAAGAAATCATTAACAAGGCTGTTATGTGGTCCTAAGAATATGACAACTGAGCCCCAGATGATTAACTGAATGGGTACATTACCATGTGGGAATTGTAGGTACTGTAAATACTTGGATTGTACCTCAGTTTTCTTAAACCCGGGCACAGGTAAAAGATGGGAATTTAAGTTGGGTGCATGTTGCTATAGTAATAATTTAGTATATCCTACCTGTTGTGAAATATGTAGTTCCTTCTATAAAGGGAAAATGAATCATACTTTAAAGGAAAGAATTAGGGAACACATTTATGATATTTCTAAAAACAATGAAGTGAATGCCCTAGCCAAACATGTTCAACTCACAAATATGAACCATACTTTTAAGTTTATGGTAGTACAACTTATTAAGGAAAATCCAAGAGGGGGAGACATTAGGAATTACACTGAACAGATAGAGATGGATTGGATTATAAGAATGAGAGCCAATTAGGGGAAGGGATTGAATGACAAGCTGTAATTGAAGCCTGTACTCCAGGCCAAAGGGGTACGTAGATAGGGCTAGATGCAATATTCTAACTTTAACATTTTTAGGTTTTTAAGTAAAAATGTCTATGTGCATGGAATGAAATGATGAAATATATATGTGTGAATTTGAATGTTATTGGTCTATACGGCTGTTTTTTAAAAAATGGATTTATGGTGAAGATACATGGAATGAAATGGTTAAATATTCATACCAATTAATCTCTATTTTACTATTGGTCCATTGTTTTTTAAAAATGAGGGGATGGGTTACATTGATTGTCTGATGAAGCAGTCTGTTGTACTGTGAAAGCGCTCACCATTAAAGTTGGAAGTTTTTATGTTCTCCGTGGTTTGGTTCTACCTTATTTTTTTGTACATTACCTTGGACTTTTTGGACGGACCATTTATCTACACCACTGTGTTTTTTGGTTTTAGTATTGATTCTATTAATGTTCCATGTTGAAATACTATCATTGGTGGCCTGTTACTATCAATGTAACCTGCATGCCATTGTAATGGCCACTGTGGTTCCATATATGCATGTGTTCTGTTTGCTATGCAACTGTTCCAAATCTGTTGTTTTGGGTTAATGGGAATATCTATGCATGCTATTATAACTAATCCTGGATTGTGTTGACTATTACTAACCCACATATGTTCTAAAACTGCAACACCATAGCACATTTGGGAAGGCCGGTCCCAGTGGACCCACCTCTCCCACTTCATCTGGCCATGGCACTGGGCCCCAGCTCATCTGGGACCCACCCTGGGACCTCCTCGTTTGCTGGTGCTGCACCACCTTTGGGTGGAACTGCCTCAGGGGATGGGGCTCATCTCCTGCTGGGAGCAGGCACGGACAGGATACCGTCACCTGATGCCAGGTCTGAGGATTGGAGTGTAGCAAGCTCCAAAAGGAGTTTGGAGATCTGCAACGCCAGCTTGAGGGTCATGTGGCACAATTAGGGGGTCAGTCTGCCCCTCCTGCTCAGCCCCCAGCACAGCCACCTTCGGGGTCATTAAGGCAGAGTGGCAACTGCCCATAGGTGGGAACCTCAGTCCCACTGTTTCCATCTGGGGGCTCATGGGCTTCCAATTTCCAAACACCCCTCCCCGTCTAAGGTGTTTAGCCCCACATGTTTTATACCGCCCCTGTATGCTGTTTTGTCTGTCTTCCTACCCAACCTACCTCCCCAAATATACCTACTATCCTTCCCCAACATCCCACTCTCAACTTAAAAAAAAAAAGGGCAATCTGTTCCCAAAAAAAATATTTTGCCCCATACATAGCTGTCCATTTCTCACACATGTCCACTGGACACATGGAATCTGGTCTAACTGGCTTCACAACACATTACTGTTGCCCTCACCCCCCTCGTGGGGGTTTTAGTGTCCAAATATACCTCCAAATTCAGTATATATGCACAGCTGTTGCTGTAGAAGAAATGAGCAGCTACGGACCTTCCCTACACCCACCCTGCACATCCCTAGCTATCTTTCATATTGTCTTTCTCTCTGAGTGCCCCCATTTTCACCACTTTCCTATCACCCCTTTTTTTCTTTTCTTTTAAAGAAATTGTCATGGGGTAAGCGGGAGTAACCACTTTTAAGCAGTAGTAAGCAGGATTAAGCCTGTTTGTGTGGCGCTCAGCAATGCCTACACAGATTAAGCACTTTTAAGGCTAACTGTTAGCATATTTAACTGGACGTTAGTATTGCTTAACACCACCCAAACCAGCACAAACCCAATTACAACTACTTAAAAGTGTCTTAATCACTCTGTATCCAACAGCCCTTGTTCTGCCCAGCAACAAAATAACCAGCCATTGCAAGTCTTGAACCCATGACACTACATACCATAGCCACAGCAAGTTGCCACTAAACCATCTGAGCTCTAAACCTGTCTGATATTTTTTCAAACATATCATGCAGCGCAGCCATTCAACAGTAGGGAAAATGTATTTATATATGTATATCTGTGTATGTATATATATATATATATATATATATATATATATATATATATATATATATACATATATATATATATATATATATATATATATATACACACACACACACACATATATATATATATATATATATACATATATATATATATATATATATATATATATACATATATATATATATATATATATATATATATATATATATATATATACATATATATATATATATATATATATATATATATACATATATATATATATATATATTAGAACACCGAACATTCAAAATATCAAGTGTTCTAATATCGGACCCTAGGAATCGAAAATTAAAAACATCGAACATTCAGAACAGCGAATTTTTTCCCAACACATACACACAACACAAGCACACCAGACAAACAGCAATCCACACACATACACCTAAACTCTTACACCTAACCCTACACTAAACTATACATACACCTCTAACTATCCACTTACCTTAACCCAAACCCTAACCCTAAGGTCCGTCACTATCGCACAGTCACATCACCCGTGCCCTAACCCTAACTCACCTACCCTGCCCTAACCCTCACGTCCACACAATCGCACACTTACTTGACCCGCACCCTAACCCTAACTCACCTAACCCACCCTAACCTTCACATCCACACAATCGCACACTTACCTGAACCCGACCCATAACTTTCCACCACAGCGCTGAAAATACTGAAGCAACAGAAATGGACAACCAAATTCTTTCCCTAGGAATAAATTAGGTTTTCTGTTTCTTTGATATTATCAGCGTTCGCTGAAAATGGGTCGATATTAGAACACTCGACATTTTGAATGTTCGGTGTTCTAATATATATATATATATATATATATATATATATATATATATATATATATATATAGGCGGCCATGGTGGTGCAGCGGTTAGCGTTGCCGCCTCACAGCAAGAGGTTCTCTGGTTCGATTCTCGGCTGGGGTGCCTTCGGTGTGGAGTCTGCATGTCCTCCCTGTGGTCACGTGGGTTTCCTCCGGGTGCTCCGGTTTCCTCCCACATCCCAAAGATATGCTGTCGGTGAATTGGACACTGTAAATTGGCCCTAGGTGTGACTGTGTGTGTGTGTGTGTGTGTGTGTGTGTGTGTGTGTGTGTGTCTTCTGTGGAAGGTTGGGTGCCGGGCTGGCAACTCGACACTGTAAAACTCCACTGCCAATCATGAGCAGACAGGGGATCTGCTGTGGCGACCCCTAACTGGGAAAAAGCCGAAAGAAGAAGACTATAAACACACACACACACACACACACACACACACACACACATATATATATGTGTGTGTGTGTGTGTGTGTGTGTGTGTGTGTGTGTGTGTGTGTCTTCTGTGGAAGATTGGGTGCCGGGCTGGCAACTCGACACTGTAAAACTCCACTGCCAATCATGAGCAGACAGGGGATCTGCTGTGGCGAAAAAGCCGAAAGAAGAAGAATATAAACACACACACACACACACACATATATATACATTATATATATATATATATATATATATATATATATATATATACATATACATACATATATATATATATATATATATATATACATATACATACATATATAAAGTCCACAAATAATCCCAGCACTCGATAAATGAATCACAAGGTCAGCATGAAGTGAAAAAGTAGTTTATTGGACAACCACAGCCCAACAACACAAACCGGTGGCCGGTTTCGCTCACAGCATCCTCAGTGTGCAATAAAAAATTGAAAGGCAAGTCTAGATATACGTGCAATGCGTATAAAGTACGTAACTCCTTAAAGACACAGTACATCAATAGCAAACATGGAGCCCAAACTAATAGTGGCTAAGAATATATGTGTGTATATATAAAAAACTGTTTTTAATATGTCCCTAAACACAATACTATGTAAAGCAATAAACAACTGCCCACATATAATTTAAAAACAGTTTTTTATATATACACACATATATTCATAAAAAAACTTTCGCCCTTAGCCACTATTAGTTTGGGCTCCATGTTTGCTATTGATGTACTGTGTCTTTAAGGAGTTACGTACTTTATACGCATTGCACGTATATCTAGACTTGCCTTTCAATTTTTTATTGCACACTGAGGATGCTGTGAGCGAAACCGGCCACCGGTTTGTGTTGTTGGGCTGTGGTTGTCCAATAAACTACTTTTTCACTTCATGCTGACCTTGTGATTCATTTATCGAGTGCTGGGATTATTTGTGGACTTTGTGTATGTAGCCCGAGCACCATTTGGTTCCGTGCATCATTTCTGTTTTTTGTTTTTTTACATACATATATATATATATATATATATATATATATATATATATATATATGTACATACACATATATTCACTGTAATGTTAAATGTATCATTCTACGAACTTCCTATGTTTGTAACAGGTATATTTAAAGTCTGTCCCTATTTATCCCCCCATCATTTTAGGCATTGTCCAGATGTGATACTCTGAGAGGTTGTAAGGTGGGATCACAGCTCAGGAGCCTGAGTCACCTGGGAAAGGACAGCTCATATATGACAACCACAGGGGTGTCTGTCAAACAGTTGTGACTGTGCCACTGCTAGGCCAGTTAATGGGATGTTTTCCATATCCATGTTACCTGTGATTATGAATATGACACATGTTTGCCTTGTAAAGCTAAGACACCTATAGAGGGTGTGTGCATAGTAGAGTACTGTTGCAGACATGTGTGTTGAACTGCATGTGATATATTGACTTAATAACATTCAACTGTACAGTCTTCTGCTGGACAATAAGCACATTTGTGGATGATATCTGTAGTCACATACACATATACCTGTGTTATGTCAGCAGGTCTGTGAGCAATGGCATTGTAACATAATAGCCTACTTATGACTGTTGGACATCTTCCAGGTTATCACAGTGATGTCAAACCCTACTGTGCAATCAACGTACTAATGTATGGTGCAGCTACATTAATACAGTATCAGTACTGATGTCCCTTTTGACATCCATTTATGTGTGCCATTGTCCAGACATACTGCTGTAACAGATTGAGAAGTATGATTGAGCAGCAAGACTGTAAATACAATGTGCCATACTTGCATTCAACAGATATGTATACCAGGTATCCCCTGAGCATATGTATGCATGCATATGTTCAGCTGGAAGGCACAAAACTAATCATATGGGTTTCAAGCAGTCAGGTAAATAGGTTGTGCATGTTGCACGTGTGTGTTATATCAGTGTCAGTGCATACAACAGACATATATGTGCACAGCTACTGGTGGTTGCATTGCCCTGACACTGATGTGGGTACTGGAGTAGCCATGATTATCAGGTATTAATCAGAAAATTGTCCACCTGTGTTATGACCCTCTGCCCATGTCTACCACTACCAGCTATATTAACACCTATATACAGTGGATATCACAAGTACACACACCCTGTTGGAATGCCAGGTTTGTGTGCTGTATGACAATCAGACCACAGAAGATCATTTCACAATGTTTCTCATCTTGAATGTGACCCTTAACCTGTCCAATTCTATTGCAATACAATCAAATGTGTTTCTAAGAAGGTGAGCAACTATTGCCAAGTGAAGATGTGCCATGATGTTAGAGTCCAGACCAAGACAGATGAATGCTGTAACTATCCCAAGAGGTGGATACACAAGTTTAAGGGTGTGCACACTCATTCAACTGGCTTATAGTACTGAGTATTATTTCCATATGTTTTCAGAGACCAGATTGTCATGTTTTCAATTGAATTGTACAGGCTATAGGTCACACTATAGGTGGGAATTGTTATGAAATGAGTTATTGTGGTGTCATGTTCCAATTGCACAAATGCCAGACAGTGTATCAGGGGTGTGTACCCTTTATATCCACTGTAGATGTATGGACACAGCAGTACCTGACCTGTATATCAAGCCTCCACCAAGGTAGAGTAATCCCCTTTAGTGGACAGCAGCAATACACAAACCACATAATAGGTTGCTACATTGGCTGTACAGGGACACATAGGTGCAGGCAACAACTTTGAAGCAAGTCCACCTATATCTGAGCAAGCAGTAAGTTCACAGATGACGTACTGTAAGGTTGACTATGACTATGAATCAGACATATCCACACCACCAAGGACAATTGCAACCATGTCTCCACATATGTTGTAAGTCTCAGATGAAACAATACAATTCACCCTATACTGAGGGTAAAGAACACCTCATACACACATGCCATGGATTTAGGCAACCTGCATCACACAGGTTAGGTGGGAACATTGCCACCCTGTCCACCACAGTCGTGCATGGAGATATGCTTATTAACCACACTCCTCCCCACAGCAATGGTGAGCATGTATATATTGCCTACTGATGGCAACAACAGCATATCTTCATGGGGCATAATAACATCAGTGTCTGCCTCCTACATGAACTCAGGCATGTGCTCAGAGCTCCATTACACACCACAGTAAAACACAGACCTGCCACCATAGACACACCATCCACATGGAAGATGACCACTGTCAACCCTCTACACAGAAATGAATGGAGGACAGAGGATTATGCAATCAAGTGTCCAACACTGGGGGGAATAAGATTGCTCAGGAACAGGTGTGTAATGCAAGCTGCTATAGCCAAGATAGCTTGGAGGTTTCCAGTGTAGTCTGGATTATTTGCAAGTAATATCCACTGTTGATGTGCATTTTGTCAACCAGATGAGGTCCTGTGACCTTTTCCTGTTTATGTCTTCCAGGTAATATGCAGAGTGCTTGCCTACCAGCATTCTCTGTTGGGGAAACAGACATCATCACACAGTATGTGATTGGACATTATGCCCTGTCATGTGGACGGAGAGCAGAAGATGTGCGGGAGAGGACTGTCCTGTGGAACAGTATGGTCCACAGGGTAAATGATGCTGGCCTGCACAGCAGAACTTACATGCATGTGCAGCAGGAGTGCTAAGGGAAGTGTTGTAAGTGTAAATGACCACAAAATCATGTCTCTGCAAGGATACACACACTCTCTCACATTTACACAGTTGCCAGGATCAGGATTGGAACTCCTACCTAACTAGTTTGCTACACTATAGTATTACGCAGTAACCACAAGCACCACAGAGCTTACATGCTGGGGAGCAGTCTAAAGGTATATTTGAAGGTGAGTGCCATCAGCAGCAGTACTGAAGGAGGAGTGTGGGAGATTTAGTGAGTGTGAATGGTCTCAATCACATTAATCTAGAAACATACACTCACACACAACTTTACATTTGACAGGACTGAGATTACAACTGCTACATGGATATCTATTTGTACTGTAGTGTTACACAGTTATCACAAGCACCACTGACACTATAGGGCTGAGGGCTAACCAAAGGAATTTCTACAGTGAATGACATCAGCCCATCATGTGATATAGGCCAATGGGATGTGTAGTGGGTGAGACAGGCCTCATAATGGGATTCTCTCTGTTGCTGTCTGTCTTCCTCTTCCCCATGTCTCTGTGTGTGTATGCTTGACATATTATATTATGTTTGCCTTAGATATGTGTGTGTATTCCTATCCAATGTGTGTGTGTGAAGTATCAATGGTGTACAATTTGGTGTGTTTGCACAGACAGCTGCAAATAACCAATAACTGTAGTCCACTGTGTTTGAGACATGGGCTTCATTTCTCTAAGTGTAGGAGCATGCCCAGTATGACCTTCTATATTGAGTGTGTGCATCCATTCCAGGGAGAGTTGGACTTCAGTTGGGTTTTGTGTGCTACAGCTTCACCTAGCAAACTGTTTCTGCAGGATATCTGTAGATAGGTTGCCAATATGGAGACACAATGGGCTTAACATACAGGGGATACTGTAACTATTGCTGTAACTATTGCTGTCTGTGCTGCTTGTGTGACATGTTTGGTCATGGCATAGATTTTCTGACATATGTACTGTTTTACAATGTGATGTGTTATGTCATCAGCTACTGACAGTTATCATTCTTTCCTCACAGTTATTTACCAGGAAATATGAGATGAATGAAGCTGAGACCAATATTCTGAGGCATATAGACTACACATTCTGGCACACACCTGCCATTGTGGAGGGGTAGCTACAGACAATAGACTGCTGGTTCTGTGTAAATGGTGCAGCAGCTTGTTATTATGCTGGGTGGGGTTCCCCTCCTTGTACTTTTCTCAACGTCAAGGAATGGCCATATCCTGCTGGGGCCATACCTCTCAGCTGTACAGATACACCCAGGTTAGCCAGAGGCAGAACTCATATATTTAGTCAGTTTACTTTCACATTGTAGTTTACAAGTGGTTTTGTGGCTATTCATTCATGGTTTGGCAGTCGGGAGTAATATGGGCAGACATTAGAGTTTCAGACTTCACACACTCCATGACAGCTATGCTTATACACCCCTCCTCTGTTATTCTCTCCTCTACCTAACATTATGTAAGTAATATCTCAGAGGTATACCTATAGCCGGGCCTTTATCCCAGTAGTATTTATGGCCTGATCCACAGTCCTTGCAGTAGGACATGGGGAGGCATGCTACTGGCATTTATCAACATGGCCTTACATTTGTTTTCTGTTTACTGTTAGGTTGTTAGTTAGGACCCCCTGACATTCCATACATTGGCATTATGGGTGAGGCATGGGCCTTTGCCAGATGACTGTAGGCTATTTGAGAGTGCTGCAGGCCATCTGTTACTGCATTTCTACATGGGATTGTTGGGGGGAGGGTGCACATCTGCAGACTTTAACATTTGAAATGACTGTACTGGTATTTTGGTTACTCTGTTGGCTTCCATTTCATATTCTATTGTGACCTATCATGCAGACAGGAGGCATATCAGTAGAGTACACATGTTAGATCTTAATAGCATATATTTCAGTTTCAGACTTCTTACCTTTCAGAACTGGAATGTAACTGCCAGACCTGTTGTAGTATGTCTGTGTAGGTCTGGTGGGGGGCTGTTCACCATTGCCATCATTTGGGGGCCTTTCTTCATGGTCATCTACACCTGTCCTGCTAGTGATGGATAAGTGACCCACATTGACAGGCATGTGTGTGAACTATTGACACTCACAGTTCTTTGGGGCATCACATATACTGCAGTGGGTGATGTCACCTTGTGTAGTGCTGCCTAGTATGTTGACACCAGTATTTGTTATGAATTTTCTGCTGTCCTTTATAGTTGTCTGTTGCTATCCCATTCAGCCACCCAATTCCCTTGCATGCTTGCATCCATATCATACATACAAGTATGAGAACATACTACTCCATTCAGTAATTGATAGAAAGAGTGACTTACCTTGTTGCTGGGCCAGTACTGAGGACAGTGCTGGAGGGCTGACTATGTTGGATGCACATAGTACACTCCCTATACATGGTAAAGCTCAGGTAGTGTCATGTTTGGCATCCCTTTTACTGTCTGTGCGAGTTGGAGAGAGGTATCAGTCCCAGGGTCCCTACAGTGTCAGTGTGTGTGCTAAGCGTTGCCTTTTTGCCAAGGCCTGGGCATACTGTGCACACCTCCTTCTGCCTACAGGTGCAGGCTCAGGATGTTCCTCCTCTGAGTCCCTCTGTGCCTGTGCTGTCTTGGCAATGGTGGGGGGACTGTGTGGCCCTGCTTCGTGCTGTTCCTGCTTCAGCTGTTTCCAAGGGATCATATTGTGTAGCATGGCACATACTATGAGCATTTGTGTAGAGGTAGCTGGAGAGTACTGCAAGGCTCCACCGGATATGTCAAGGCAGCGAAACTGTGACTTCAGCATCCCAAACACACACTCTACAATGATCCTGGTTTGTGCGTGTGCCTCATTATGGTGTTTTTGTTCAGGTGTGTGTGCATTTCTGATGGGTGTCATCAGCCACGGTTCCAATGCATAGCCAGCATCCCCCACTAGATGGCCAAATGGAATGTTCCCCCCTGGCAAATGCCTGATACAGTTGTGAGCAATGCCAGATGTGGGAGTCGTGATAGCTTCCATGGCTGCCAACACACATTCATGATAATGCCCTGGGTATCACACACGACCTGGCAGTTGATGGAGGGGAAACCCTTACAGTTTATGTAGGAAATCTGCGATTCAGTATAACTCCCCTCATTTGCATACCCCAGTGTGTAAGTCCTTAGTTACTGGACTTAGATGGACCCTTTCCCTTTGACAACCAGTACTCCCTCGTATTGTTTACATTCTGCATGCCAATGACAATAATGGCAAGATGCAGAATTATCTTAAAATTAACTTTTCTTATTTTTTTTTTATTTTCGGCACGATCCCATTTGCATGTCACTGCCCTAAGCTTAAATGGCCATGACTGGCCAAAAAAAAGTTTAATTTCATAAAAAATAAACTATTATTAATGCCAATGGCCTAATATTTGGCCATTGGCATGTGTGTTTGACTGTAATACATGCTTTTCATGAGCTGTCCAGCCTCCGTTTGCTCAGATGCAGAAATGTATTCAGTTACTAAATGAATACAGTTCTGCTCTGACACTGTTCCTGCATGGAGTCCGGCCAGCTTTGTGGATCACAAAATCACCTCATTTGCATGGTTTTTACCAGCAAATTAGGTGATTTGCATCCCGCACGGCTTTCCATGCAGGAACAGTGTAGGGCCACTCATGCACATGAAAACGGCACTTTCCTGGATCGCTCGGCAGCCATTTTCCGTGCAGGAGCTCCTACACTGTTCCTTCATGGAAAATGGCCATTCCTGAATCCCGGGGATGGTTTTCATTGATTGAGTGGATTACTAAGATAGAACTGAATAAGCTAGATCATGTGCAGTGGGTTTATTTTTTATTTTATTTATATGTTACATTTGTTGACATGGCTAGTCTAACTAGATATATGTCCATTTTCAGTAGAGGTCCAGGGAGATAAGCTCCATGACACACAGATAAAATAATCGCAAAACAATATAAAATAACCAGTTGTGTATACAAGGACAAATCTGGTTAATACAGAAATAATACAGAGAGGACAGAAGTCAATACAATGTAAAATGCAGGTTGAAAATAACAAGTAGGTACATTACTTAATGGAAAAAAAAGGAGGCATACAGGCTAATTCCATATACAAGTACAGTACACAATAAAAGAGGCAGATTAATGTTCAGTAATAGTAAAAATTAGTTGTTTTTGTTTTTTTTTTTAACAAATAAGTATCCAGAGGGATGGAAATAATAAAATACAGAGTGAAAAAGGTAAATATTGTTAAAAAGTAAGATAGAAGAGTTAATGAAAAGTATAGGGTAGGCTGAGTGTATTTGGGTAGAGTAGATAATTAGTCAGGTTTAGTACAGGGGCATAACCAGCGTGTTTTAAGGAAAAGTTTCAGTCTGTTTTTGAAGAGTGATATGGAGGAAAGAGGAAAGGTCACTGGGTAGGAGATTCCAGAATCTTCCCACAGTATTAGAGAAGAGAGAATCCCCAGCCCTGTTGTTAGATTTAGATGTGTTAAGTAGAAGTTTCTGAGATGAACGTAAGGACTTCAGATTATTATAGGGGGTGATGATGGTGGATAGAGTAGGAGTATTGGAAGTTTGATAAAGAGTCTTATGGGCAATGATTAGTTGGTGGTATTTGAGCAGATTCTGTAGTTCCAACCATTGAAGCTGCTTTAAATTAAAGCAATAGTGAGTTCTAAATGGGTTACCAGTAGCAAATTGGCTATGTTATTGTAGGAGCTTTCCAATTTATTGAGGTTGTTCTTAGATAGATTAGTGAAAAAGGTTGAGGCATAGAGGAGTGTAGAGATTAGATGAGTGTGTGCAATAGTAGTCCAAGCTGTAGGTGACAGGAAGGGTTTAATTCTGTAGAGAGAGCCAAGTTTTTTGTTGACAGATTTAATAGCATTGTTGATGTGTATGTCAAAGGTAAAGGTTGTTGTCAATGGTAATACCAAGTAGCTTGGTAGTTAGGTCAGGTGATATAATGGTACCATTAGTGGATGTAACAGCAACATCTATGGGAGAGGACTTATGATTAGGACTGAAAAGGAGTTTAGTTTTTTGGGGGTTTAAGAGAAGGCAACGTAGAGTGAACCATTGTTCAACAGTGTTAAATACATTTTTGGTAAGGGAGTGAAGTTCAGAGGTGGTTGTGGCTGAGCATACAAGTGTGGAGTCATCTGCGTATTGTATGCAAGTTGCATGGGGAATTGCTAGATGAAGGTCATTGATGAAAATGGAGAAAAGGAGAGGTCCTAATATGGACCCCTGAGGTACACTGAGTAACTGGTAGGTGGGTAAATAGTGTGTTGAGCTAAAGTACAGCCTGTTGTCTTTTATCTAAGTAGGACTGGAACCATTTGATAGAGAGTGCATCTAAGGCCAGGGATTTGAGGATATCTATCAGAATTTGATGACTGACCATGTCGAATGCTTTGGACAGATCGATAAATACTGCAGAGGAAAGCTTATTACAGTTTCGGTTTTGCTAATACAATCTGTAAAGGAAAGGAGGGCAGTGGTAGTGCTATGGGAAGATCTGAAAGCATGTTGACAACTAGAGAGCAAGTTATTATGGATTAGGTGGTCTAGCAATTGCCTATGGATGCATTTTACCATGACCTTTGCCAAAGGAGTAAAAAGGGGTAGTTGAAGAATTCAGTGGAGTTTCCACCTTTGTGAAAAGGGATAATATGGGAGACTTTCCAGATGCTAGAGATGTGACCTTCGCTAATAGTTCTATTGATCAGAATGGAGATGGGGTAAGCAATTGACTTGGCAGATTTCTGTAGATATTCAGCAGGTGGCTGGTCTGCTGAAGGACAGCCTGGTTTCAGTTTTTGGATTAGGGCAAGAATGTGGGTTGTTGGGACTGGTTGGAAAAGAAATGGGGGTGTGTGGTTTTGTTATAGGTAGGTAAAATAAAAGTATTAGGTGATAGCTGACTGCCAAGTGTTTGGATAGCATCAGTGAAAAAGGTATTGAAGGAAATGGCAGTATGCACAGGATTTTCATGGTCAGTGTTTTGTGGGTTTGGTGTAGTGGATTGACCTGGATGTAGTAATTGGTTGATGCATGCCCAGAATTTTTGTGGGTTATTACGGTTTGCCTTCTGAAATTGAAGGTAGTAGTTTCTTTTATCAGCTAGTATAGCTTTCTTAGTGTTATTTCTTAGTTGTCTGAAATTTTGTTGGTCTACGGGATTTCTAGTCATTCTCCATTTGGCCCAGTATTTATTCCTGAGATGGATTTTCTGTTTGGTTTCTTTAGAAAGCCATGAGGTGGATTTGCCCCATGGCAAGCGGTTTAATATATTCTAAGTTAATTGATTAGGGGATAATGTGGTAAGTCTTAGTTTTTGTAGGTACATGTTAATGGTGGAAGTAGGAATAGGAATGATGAAGAATGTTTGGAGGAGGTTTTTAGTTTGAGATGGAATATGAGTGTTTGGTTTGTCAATGTTTTTAAGTAGTGAGGTAACTATCCCTGGGATTCACGAAGCTCCGTGCAAGAATAAAACTATTCTTGCACAGAGTGGTCCATGTCCATTTCGAATAGCAGTGCGCCTTGCATATGCATGAAGGTGCACTGCTGTTTAATCTAAATGGACATGAACCATGAATGCGTGCAGGGGGCATGTTTCAGCAGTGCCTGCATATGTAACACACCCCCTTCACTCAGAAAGTGCCATAGGACACTTTGTGACACAGATGAGTGTCAACGTGCATAATATTAGAGCCTGGCTCCAATATTATGTACTAAACCAGTGTCTGCAGACACTGAAATGTATGTAGGTAACATTTCAGTGTTTGCGGACACTGAAATAAAAAAAAAAAAAAAAAAAAAAAACAAGCACACCTAGAAGGCAGCAGCCTTCAATTGCATACCCTCGAATGTATGCACTCTTGCCCTACATGCATGGAAGCAGTGAGGCAAGAGGAAAGTAATAAAATACAAAAAATTTAATTTTTTTCACTAAATAAAACCAAAATGTAGGCGGTGCACAGCTTGTTTTGCGCGGCATGCTGCTAGGCTTATTCTGGCTGAAATCTTGAAAATGATAGACAAGTGCTACTGTGATAGAAAATGCCATCAAGCTGCTGTAACATAGAAAATCCATCTCAGGAATAAATGCTGCCATGGTTTAGCATGTAGAACATGCTCAGTTCAAATCCCCCCTCTGCCAATTTATTTAATAAACTTTTAAGGAATTTGAATGATAGATGTCAATCATATGGCTCATATATAGCACATTAGGGGTGGGAATATGTAAAATGTAAATGTAAAAAATAATTTATAAATTTACTGAAAAAATAGATTTAAGCAATGCTTTGCTAGTGTAAGCATTGCTTACCTGCTTTCCACTGTGCTTATCTGATGTAAGCATTGATATGCGGATTTGTGCGGAGCTAAGCATAGTTCAGCATACTAAAACCAGCCAATCAAGAAAAAGTGTGGGAAAACTGCCCAATTTAAACCGCACAGGCCGGAATACAGCCATAACCATTTGGGATTGCTCACAGCAGGACCAAAATGTCAGGTGTGGGTGAAGGTGTTCACTTCCGAGCACAGTGTTGGGGCATCCAGGAGTCCAGGGTCATGGTTGGGCTCCTAGTAAAAAAACATGATGCCAGGCTGCTGCAGGGCCAGTACCAGGGCTCCCAATACAAAGCAGAGGACTGGGACCAGCTTGCATGTGATCTCACCAGTGCCACTGGCATACACCAGACTGGTGAGCAGGTACGTCACCACCACAATGACTTGAAGCAGAGGAGGGGTGCACTCTTGGACCAGTGGATCCAAGAAGCTCGATTGTAGGCTGTCCCCATGTGTCTGTAAGTATGCAGTCTTATGTATCTCTACGTATGGAAAAAGTTAAATTTCAGAATGTGCAGGTGTGATTAATGTGTCATCTCTCCCCATACAGCTGCTGCAGAGAAGTCCCAGTATGTTGAGGCTCATGCCCAGCAACTGGCCCAGCTGCGTAGGCATTATGGTGAGTACAGAATACCTCCTAATATTAGCAGTAATAAATCAAAAATATAGTAATGGTAGTACTGTCTGTATATATAATTGTGCTGTAAAAGTCAAGAATAAATGCCTGTGTCGAGCTGCCAGCATTACAATGGAGTATTTCCAGCTGCAGTGTAATACGGATGTCAGTAGTGAACAAGGTACAATTTGCAGGAGAGGAATAGTAGAATATGTATGAGTGTGTCTGAGTGAACCTGCCAAGAAAGTGCCATGTCAGGGCTACTGTAACACTTAGAAATTAAAAGTATTCCCCTGTGCAGATCATGCAAGAATAGTAATTGTGGATGTCTGAGTTGCACACAGATATGTACGTCAAAACTAGTAAAGGTGATCCTAAACACTGGTGTGTGTCATCTCACTTGTACCTGAAAAATAGAAATGTGTATGAACTGCAAAATGCATTAATTGAGATGAACTGATATAGCACTGCTTATCTGCAAACTTTAGAATGGGCATGTTAAATAACTGAAAAAAGCAACAGTACATATTTCCATCAGAATGTGTTGTAATTGTGTGTCTGCCAGCAGTGTTCTGTGTTAACCTTTCAGTTTCAGTTGTATGTAGCTGTGGATGTACTGAAAATGTATAAGGCTAACAGGTGCAGACTTAAAACCTACACTGTGTACTCAGGAATCTAAATTGCAGTATGTAGTTTAACAGTCAAATGTGCAATCCAGCTAATGTGCACATGTTTCTCAAACACTGACACCAGTGTCTGTTGTGTATGCATAATTTGTACTGAAAATGGGAAACAAATGATGCAACATTTGATAAGAAAAGTACTGTGCACAAAAATATGTACTAGACAGAAATGTCAGAAGCAACAAACACCTCCCCAGTTGCTCAGTCTGATAAGGACTAGACCTCTAGTTCAATTTTGCACACACACCAAGGTTCAAATCCACTAACATATCAGTCTGGTTCTACAGTTGTAAACTGCAATCTGAATAGAAAAAGTAATGTACTATAACACATATATTTTCCGCACAGGTAAAGAAATCTGAATAGAAATACTAGTATGATGTGTATAACTATGAAAGGTGTAGAACAGCTGTGTTGATCAGCCCCAGTCCTACAAATAGATGCAAGCTAGCCATCCACACTCTGCAGTCTTGCCCAGACAAGCCCCTCAAGTGTCATGCTGTCACGGATAGTTTCCCCAGATGCCAAGAAACCCGCACATAGAAAATGACACAGTAGATGTATGTCAAAAGCACAACACACACTCCAGGGTCTGCAACTAATATGTGAATCTGTAATATGTGTAGAAACAGCAATGTAATGTGCACACATTTCATCTGCACAGGGCCCACGGGTAAAGAAATCTGTATAGAAACAGGTATGATGTGTATAACTAAAATAAGGGTACAATTGATCTGTTGATATGTACAGCTGTTGGTGTGCTGTAGCAGGCCCATGGCCCAGGTAGAGTGTAAGTGTGGTCAGAATGTAGAGTAGTGAATAGTAGTGTACTGACAAATATACTTGATAGCAGTTGTCAATTGAATCTGTTCTCTTCCCCCACCAGTCAACTGATCCAGTCATCACACTGAAACCAACATGGGTATGTTCGTAAATAAACCTTTACTGTTGGGACCATTGTTCCATTTGGTTAATCATTTGTTTAAACTGTGTGCATATAAATATTCCCTGTTAAATAATCATTGTTATTGCCTACCTGACACACCTCTAACTGGCATGCTGTTGCAACTCTGAATGCCATTCCACATATGCATGGGTTCTGTTTGCTATGACACTGTTATAATTGCACTGTTTTGGGTAAATGGGAATATCCATGCATGCTATCTTGACCAATGTTGTAATGTCTTGTTCATGACTAACCAATATTCATTGTTAATTTCCACACCATAGCACATACAGGAGGGCAGATCCCAGTGGATCTGCCTCTCCCACCACACCTGACAGAGGCACCGGGTTCCAGCATGTTTGGGACCCAACCCAGACCTCTGTCATCTGCAGGTCCTGCACCACCCTCAGGTGGAACCGCTGCAGGGAATGGGGCTTGACCCCCACAAGTGAGCACGGTGAGGATGTTGTCACCTGGAATGAGGTTTATGGCATGGTGCGCAGTGTCCTCCAGATGGAGCTGGATGACTGCCTGTGCCAGGTGGTGGGCAGGCTGATGCAGCTAAAGGGGCAGGTGGCCCCACCAGCCCAGCTCACAGCACAGCCACCATCGGGGCTGTGAAGGAGTAGTGGTGACTGCCACTGGGTGGGGGCATCGGTCCCACTACTACCATCTGGGGGGCTTATGAGCCTCGATTCCCAACCACCCTCCCTGTCAAGGTGTTTACCCCCACCATGTGTCATACACTGCCCCTGTCTGCTGTCTTGTCTCTCTTGTCTGTCTGCAAATGCAACCTCTCCTACCAAACCGCCCTCACCACACTTACTTATAATCCTTCCTTAACATCCCACTCTTACCTGAAAAAAAGGGCATCTGTCCCAAAAAACAATCACGTCCCATACATAGCTCTGCATTTCGCCCAGAGACATGTACCCGTCACACAATCTAACCCTACCAATCATCCTTATTGCATGATGCCCCCACTCTTCTCTGTAGGGTGTGAGGCTCCAAATTCTAAATTGCCCACATTAAAAGCAGCTGCTGCTGCTAAAGAAATGCAAAGCTATGGTGCATTTCTACACCCGTCCTGCACATCTCTACCTGTTTCTCATCTTGTTTTTAATCCTGCTTGCCCCAATTTCACCACTTTACTATATCCCTTTCTTTCTTTTCTTTATTTGAAATTAGCGCATGTTTAAGCGGCCATAAGCAAAGCTGAGCTCATGCAAGCATCACTTAGCTCTGCGCAGCTCCACACAAACCCACTTACAACTGCTTTAAAGTGTCTTAATCACTCTGTCTCCAACAGAACCTGTTCTGCCCAGCAACAAAATAATCAGCCCTAATAAGTCTCACACCCAAGACCCTGCACACTATAGCCAAAGTGATTTACTACTAAGCTATTTCAGATGTACATAAATCTGATGTTTTCTCAAACATATCATGCAGCACAGTCATTCAAAAGTAGGGAAAATGTATTTATATATGTAGATGTATGTATGTATGTATATGTGTATGTCTATATATATATATATATATATATATATATATATATATATATATATATACTAACAACTATTTATGCGGTGGTGGTGCTGCGGTAGCGTTGTCACCTCACAGTAAGACGCTGTCCGGTTTGATTCTCAGCTAGAGTGTCTTCTGCGTGGAGACAAGCGTGAATGGGCGTACCTTCGTTGAAGGTTGTCCGTCAGAGCTGGTAACTCGGTATGTAAAAATCAACTACCAATCATTAGTGGACCGGAGTTCCGCTGTGGCGACCCCTAACCGGGAAAAGCGGAAAGACACAGACAGATATACTAACAACTATTTAAGAGATTCATGGGCTTTCTTAGACAAACTATTCCACAAAAAAGAAGGGTTATCTAAATGTACTTTAGTAACTATAGATGTAGAAGGGTTATACTCTAATATACCTCACAAAGAAGGTATTCAACTTTTCAGATTATTTCTTAACAAATACACCACCTTCTCAAAAATTAAAATTAATACACTATGTATTTTAGTTGAAAAGGTACTGAATAATAACTTTTTCTTCTTTAATGGACATATATACAAACAAACCAAGGGAATAGCTATGGGTTCCAAGATAGCACCTACTTTTGCTAATTTTGTCATGAGCACATGGGAATTAGAAAAATTAAATACCTTGAAGAACTTTAATCTAGTACACATTTACAAAAGATTTATTGATGATGTTTTTTTGCGTGGCAGGGTGACCAACCTTCTTTAGACCTTTTTATTTTTGATTTGAGAGACAGTTTAGGTTTTTTGAACTTGATTTTGTCTGGAATAGGGTCTTCTATTTCCTTTTTAGATACACAGATACACTTACTACCACCTAATACAGTATGATCCACTATATATAGAAAAGAGACCTATAAAAATAATCTGCTTGATTTTACAAGCTCCCATCCATATTTTATGAAAAGGAACCTTGTCAGAAGTCAATTTATTTGCATCTCTAGAATTATCAGTCAGGATTATGACTTTCAAAAGAATGCTGTTTTGTTAAAACACGTGTTTTTTTCGAATAAATTATCCTCCATCTCTTATTAACAATATATGTAACGAGATCTGTAATGACAGACACACTAAATATTTACCTATTTTACTACATGGTTTTACACATAATACTTCAAAACCAAGTAACATTAACAGAAGCCTTAGCTTCCCATTATCCATCTCTAGGGACATGTCACAAATTAGAAATGTCATCATGAATAACTGGGATTTATTAACTCAATCACAATTTATGTCAGCTGCTATTGGCACTGCACCTACCTTTTCATTTAAAAGAACCAAAACCATAAGAATGAGTTTAGAAAACAGAGATTTACATTTTCTTATTAATTCTACTTCTATTTCTCTCAAAATGGGATGCATTTATGTAATAAATGTGTGGTATGCCCTAACGTTTTCATAGGATCTCAATACACATTCACACATTGTAATTATACTATTAAGTTTTTGAAATATTTCTTCTGCCATTCTACAGCAGTAGTATATGGAGGTATTTGTGCATCTTGTAAAGCATTTTATGTACGTAAAACTGCAAGAAAACTTTCAGATAGAATTAAGGAGCATCTAGGACCCATCACGGCAAAGAACTTAAATAATGCCCTTGCTAAACATAGCAATTTTTGTACTTCTTTTAGTAAATTTTACTTCATAGTATTAGAACAAGTTGACTGTTTTTTTGGAGATTGGGAATTATATTAAGAACTAAAAGAACTTAAATGGCAATTACTGCTTAATTCAGAAACATACCCTGGTCTGAATGAAAGTGTTAATATTAAATGCGCTTTAAAATGAAAGATTTAATTCTATTTTGACAGTTGTTCTCTTTCTACAAAATGTGTTTGCATCCATCCTTGATCTTTGACACACTTGTAAGTCACCATTTGTACAGTTATATGAATATTCATTTCTCCTACATGCACATTTAGTGCGCACACTGTATATTTGTTCAATGATAAGCTAACACAAGGGAGTTTTTATTTAATATTCATGCCCCTGTCATTCGTATGTATGTTCATGGTTATTGTGTTAAGATGATTGGCACAGTTTAAATATTGTCTGGTTGTACTACTGGTTACTGTACTAATTAGTTATAAGTAGTTCATTGGCTTTTTGTTTACATGTGACTCTAGTTACATATAATGTAAGTATTGTTGACTATAGGTTATTCTGATGAAGCTCTTCCACCTGAATAAAAGCGAAAGCTTAATCATCTATTCAGTGTCTGAGTTTTTATTTCCTTTCTACTAGCTCAGTATTAATTACTACGCCTAAAAGAAGTTTGAATTTATATATATATATATATATATATATATATATACATATATCTATACATCTATATATATATATATATATATATATATATATATATATATATATATATACACACATATATATATATACATATATATATATATATATATATACATGTATGTATATATATATATATATATATATATATATATATATATATATATATATACATATGTCTATATATATATATATAAAATATATATATTATATATATATATATATATATATAAACAATATATATAAAAAAAAAAAAAAATATATATATATATATATATATATATATAAATGTGTATTGCTTTCACACATTGGATCCACACTCTGAACCTCTCACTGCAAAACATCTGACCAAAGGCACTGTTAATGGGGGTGAAGGGGCCCAAAATAAGTATCACTTGTAATTACTGACATCATCCCTTTCTCCACAGCTGAACAGATCTGCCTTGCAACACAATAACCAGCACTTGCAAGTTTTTAACCCAGGACCCTGCACAACATAGCCACAACAAGTTAACAGTAAGCCATTTCAGCTGTAAGATGTCAGGATGATATCACTAACACACCATGCAGAACAGTCGGTCTACTATTGGGAATGTACAATGCGGAAGTAATAAACATTCCAATGATACATACACACACACACACACATATACATACATATATATATAGGTATATATAGGTATATATATATATATATATATATATATATATATATATATATATATATACACACACACACACACACACATACACACACACACACACATATATATATATATATATATATATATATATATATATATATATATATATATATATATACACACATACATACACATATAAATATATTACTACATATAGATATGTATAAGAAGAGTATATATAGAGGGTGCACAGCATATCAAACAGCCAGTATTCCTACAGTTGCCACCTTTTAAAATGGCCAGTGTTTGATTATTTCATATAAATGAGAATTATTGCATGAAACATATACCCACACACAATGCAAAGGACATGACACCACACACAAGTTTGCATACATACAGAAATGTTTATTTCAGTTGTATATGACATTTCTTATAGCATTTAGGTGTTTGAAATACATAATAACCGAGTAATGCAATTCTCAAACAAAACATTTGATACAGTAATCTGAAAAACATAACATATGTTGCTGTCCTGCCTAAGGCCTTCAAGTAGTACAACAGTAAAATAAAACTTGCCTTGAAGATAAGAACTAATCAACACATTAATTACAGATGTAATTCAGCTGCCTCCAATTACACTCTGTACTCGACCCCTAGGGGGAAAAAATTAGTTGTCACAATGAAAATGTATCTGTTACATAACAATGCTTAACTTAAAATGTCACTATCACACTGACAAACAGAACTGTCTGTAAGACAGTAAGCTCTAGCCCACCACTGTTCCCATGTATAGCCACATACCATAATGTTTCCTACTATTGTTATCCCTCACATGTTGTAACAGCCTAGGTTAAAACATTTCATACCCCTCCCTCATAAAATGTCTTACAAGGGCATATAACAGTGTTGTACATACACTGACCTCTGGACTGTACAAGATCACACACGTTTTGTCCAGCTGTAGCCTTCAATTTGTGTGGGAGTACACAACATATCTGGAATGATAGCAGCAATGTAGCACTAAATAATGGTTGGTCATTACTTAACCTCTTACTGCATGACACCTGGACAAAGCCTGGTATATAGGTGGAGGACAGAGGCTGGACACAGGGCCATATTTGCAATATTGCTGTTATACACTGTGAAAGTTGCTGGCATTACAGGATTGCTTGCAACATGCCCTTACTTAGGAATATGAAGTCAAAAACACAAATGGATGTTGCCATGTACTGATAGCACTTAATAGAGAGAATGCCACTGATATGTCAGAGACAAGACCTGTGTGGTGAACAGATAAAACATAACAGCCAATCCTCTGGCCAGCATGTGGACAGGCCCACAGTTGAGAGCTATGCAGACAGACTGCATACCATGCAAAACTAGCAGGAACACACAAACCCTGTAAAACTAGCAGTATTCAATGCATATAACAGCAATACTCACAGTGTCTGTAGGTATGGAACCTTATACAAACATGTAGTTGGCCTGTGTCCACAAGTCTTGTTGTAAGAGGTATTGCAACCTGCTGTCTGTAACACTGCTGCCCACACACAGGAAGCATATCTTCCATATAGTAAATGTAAAGGGACAACACCCACACAATATAGTCATTTATAGTAGTGGGTTGCTATGACATTGGTAATTAGAAGTACTACACAGATGGCTGCATGCAATTAGCAAGTGGGGAACACCAACTGGTGCAGAGGCCATCACCTGATCATGAGCATCACCTACAATATCCATGCTGCAATCTATTCAAACCAACTCAATCCCTGTAGTGGACAGAGAGAGAGAGATCGAGAGAGAAAGAAATAAATATATAACAAAAATATCAGTAAAAAAAAAATACTACAAACCAAAACAAAATAAAATCAAACAAGGAATCTATCCAAGTGTACAAAGAAGAGAGCACAATACTAAAACAGGTATGTGAAATAGATATGCATGTAATTGAATGTAGTACTTGGTCTGTAATAATGGGATAGATGATGTTGAAAGATTTATATGTGCCATCAAGACTTGTTGCTGTAATGATGTCCTGCTGAACAACTGCTATGGACATAGCATCTGGCTCTGTGGGCATTGGGCCATACTTGTCAACTCTGCATATCTGCATAGAATGACAAGATGTAAGCCAATCATAGTGATTGTTCTGTTCCTCAAAACATGTATACTAGTCTGGCAAATAACTGAAGGTGGAAGTAATGAAGTCATGATAGACACATGAGTTTCAAACCCCACAACCTTCAGAACAGTCATGGTAATGTGAAATGTATCATGCACAAAATTCAGAGGTTTGTAATAGGCTTACCTACAATCTGACCCTATATATACCCCCCTAATGTTAGGTTATGTGACACTCTATTTTGTAGCAAGGCAGAACAGTGCAGCTGTGGAGGAAGGATGTTCAGAGTGTGGACCCGGTGTCTGAATGCACTATATATATATATATATATATATATATATATATATATATATATATATATATATATATAGAGTTTCACTTCATAATCTCAAACTGCTGAAATCTTGAATTTCAGCATTTCAAAACTATGAAGCCGAACCATTCACAATACCAAAACCCATAATCATGAATCACACAATCACGAACATACATACACCATACACCATATAACACACACACCACTTCACCCACAGCATCTAAACCACACTACCTTACACTACAAATAAGCAGGCGGGCAAGCCCCCCTGCACCCCCCTACTTATATATACCAACTCCGAGGCACATAAGGAAAAAGAAAAAACTCACACCACAGCATTCTACACTCGCTTGCACACAAATACACATCACGCATACACAAACACCAACAAATCCAACACTCATACACATACGTACACCTTCCTACACTTACCCACACATACAATGTACAAAAACACACACAAACACTCATTCACCCGCAATTTCAGACACCATATCAGCCAAACACTTTACTCAATGTACCGGAAATGCATAAGCACGGATTTGAGATATTCAAATTCGCTCTTATGCACTTTCGGTATTCTGCATTTTCCGCTTCATGGTCTCGGAATGCTGAAATTCGAGATTTCAGCATCTTGAGATTATGAAGTGAAACCATATATATGCATACATGCATGTCGGGTGTACTTTAGGACCTTGAAAGTTTAATAGCTCAAATGCATATGGATCTAACCATATGCATCGAACTATTAAACAATCAAAGTCCAAAAAAAAAACATACACAAAAAAAAGAAATTTAAACTAGTGTAGGGAGGGGCAAGCCCCTGCACCCCACACCGCTACTTAAATATACCAACTCTGAGATCGCACTGTATTGAAGTGAATGGAAATCTCCACCTACGGAGATTTCCGTTTACATTTTCGATGTTTTGCACTTTCACTGTACTCATGTCGAGAATATCGTATTCGATATTCTCAGACTTCGAGCACATAAAGTAAACCCATGTATGTCTACATATATACAGACACAAATATATATATATATATATATATATATATATAGAGAGAGAGAGAGAGATGTGAATGTCTACACACACACACACACACACACACACACACACACACACACACACTCACATATATATATATATATATATATATATATATATATACATATATATATATTTTTTTTTCCCTACTGTTGAATGACTGCGCTGCATGATATGTTTGAGAAAACATCATACATATCTGCAGCTCAGATGGCTTACTGGTACATTGATGTGGCTATGGTGTGTAGGGTCCTGAGCCACACACTTGCAATGGCTGATAATTTATCTGTTGGCCAAAACAATGGCTGTTGGATACAGAGTGATTAAGGCACCTGTAAGCAGTTGTAAGCAGGTGCGAAGTGGACAGTTATGTCTGGTGTGAAATGTATGTTGGAAACACATTGCCCTTTGTTTGTTAAGGTGACAGTGGGATGTTGGGGAAGGATAACAGGTATATGTGGTGAGATAGGTTGCATTGGAAGACAGACACGACAGACAAGACAACATACATGAGTGGAATATGACACATGTGGTAGGTAAACACTTTGGATGGGGAGGGATGTATGGAAATTGGAAGCCCATGTGCTCCCAAATGGAAACAGGACTGAGGTCCCCACCCATGGGCATTCACCACTGCACCTTCATGGCCGTGAAGGTGGTTGTGCTGGGGGCTGAGCAGGAGGAGCACACTGACCCTCTAATTGTGTCACGAGGGCCTCAGGGTGGTGTAGCAGATCCCCCAATTCTCTGCGGAGCTCCCTATGCACTAGACCCTGAACCTGGTCAGGTGACAGGATCCTGTCTGTGCATGCTCCCGGGGGGAGATGAGCACCATCCCCTTAGGTGGTTCCAACTGAAGGTAGTGCAAGACCAGCAGATGAGGAGGTCCCAGGTTGAGTCACAGACGTGCTGTGGCCTGATAACATGGCCAGATGAGGTGGGAGAGGTGGTTCTGCTGGGAACAGCCTTCCCAAACATGCTATCGTGTCACAATTTTAGAACATATGTGGGTAGTAATAGTCAACACAATCCAGGATTAGTTTTTAACCCAAAACACCAGATTTGGAGCAGTTGCATAGCAAACAGAACACATGCATATATGGAACTACAGTGGCCATTGTAATGGCATGCAGGCTACATCATTAGCAACAGGCCACTAATGTTAGTGTTTAAACAAGGAACATGAATAAAAACACATTTCAATATTTATTGCACAATACGATATATGTCCCAACAGTAGGTTTGGTGTAGACATACCCATTGATATGTGTGTTCAGATGATTGTTGCAGATATGGTGGGGGGGTGTCAATTAACAAGTATTATATCCTTGCAGTACGAGATCCTCAGACCTTTTTTCCTCTTTATGTCTTCCAGGTACCATGTCAAGAGAGTGCCTTCCAGCATATACACCCCAGGAAAATGACATCCTCATAAACTACCTGGTGAAGCACCACCAAACCCTCTTTGGGTGTACAGCCCATAATCTGCAGGAGAGGACTGCCCTGTAGAACGAGCTCATCCATAGGGTAAACGATGTTGGCCTGCATAACTGCAGTTATGAGCAGGTGTGACATCGGTGCACTGACCTAATCCACCATGCCCGTCAGCATGCTGCTGCAGTTAGGAGGGACCAGCTAACCACAGGTGTGGGCCATGCCATCCAGCCCCCACTGACACATGCTGAGGAGCTCCTCACCAGCTTTGGGGCACCCACCCTCCAGGCAAGCCAGGAACCTGCTGATAGCATTGAGGAGGTGGGTCCTACCCACATGATGGGCAAGGAGCATGCAGGTAAGGCCTCAGGGCACATTAGTACACCACTGTTGCTTCCCCATCTTCATCTGTAAAGTATCTTCATGCATATTTCAGATAACATAGTCTGTTGCTGCAATGTAGTAATGAACAGATGTGCATAATCTCTAGTATTGTGGGTTTGTACTGTTGCTGTACTGAAATGCTGCTCCCAACATGTACCAATGCCACAGGTACGGCTACTGGCATCACATCTCTCACACAACTATGTAGGTCTCTCTGATATACCTCTGGGGCAGCAGCCTGTAGCTGGTGAGTATGATTTTATTTTGATCAGGTTTCCCAATACACCGGCCATATTATGGCCATGGTATGTGCCATGCACACATTTAACACACCTACCCATAATGCATGCTGTACATGTTCACTTATTTTTGCTGTTAACTGCACTGCATAACAGTGGTCACCATGGTGGCATATCTGAAGGGTATGCAAGAGCCCTGCAGTATAACTAACAACATATCATTGCAAGATGTGTTGACAGAGATGAACATAATGGTGGGACAAATGGCCTACAGTACGGACATGACTGAAACATTACCATTATACAGTGGCTACAACACTGTATATACCACTATTGCAATGGCATCTGTTACAGATCTACACAACAGCACATCACAATACCACATTCCACAACTTTTACATCCTGTAATGTGATCCTAACATGAGCAATGAATGTGTAATATGACATCCTATGTTAGGACAACAAATATGGGGAATACATACCTTAACAAACACTGGAAGCATATGTGTGCACACACTCCAAATAACATATTGTGGAAGCAGATTTTGAGGTACTGACAACATTCAGTCTTCATGAGTATGCACCTTCCATCAAGTACAGGTCCTCAATGTCATACCCAGTAATGGTTTGCTGTCCAAGAAGTATGGTCCATGACATTTGTGCACTCACCTGCAACAGAGGCAGCCATGGCTTGCACACATCTTACAAATCATGGAATGGATCACATATTGAAAAGGTAGCACTCAGGAGTGGGAGATGTAGCCTTACCTCACCATTGCATATACCATGGCAAACAGTGCAGTCATGTATGTGACAAAGAAGTATGGAACAACATTAATGTAGAAAATAAACAGATGGCCATCCAAGGCAGATGACGACACATATGCAAACTGGTCATGGAGGCTGCACAGAAACATGCTGCAACACTGAGGGACTTGCAGGAATGTCTAGCAAGTGCTGCCTGTGCAGTAGCTGTGTCAACAATTGCATGGAGTCTGCATAAGTGTGGCCTATTGATTAGGGTAATCAGATGGAAGAGTTTTTCCACAGGAAACATCATCCAGGGTTCTCTACAAGTAGAGTATGCATAACATCAAAAGTCTCCCAAAGGCATGTGTTGCAATTTGTAATGGTGTACCGAGAACAAGGCTGAAACCTACAGATAGTATTAATAAAGATACATGTGCTGCACAAGCAACACCTCACTCCACCTCAGGCCCACCATCTCCATCTTTACCTTGCTGGTGCCAGTGTACACCTTTAGATTTGCTGTTCATTGGCAGGAACTAGGCTGGTAGACATGGTGTTGTGAATTTGGGACACTGCAAAATGACAATCATGTGTGGCACATCGTTGTCAAGCATCTGCAAAAAGGCTGAGGATGGGAAGGGGTGTCATCCTGAAACACAACAGTGATCTGAAGCATACATTTGAAGCTTGCTAAGGATGGCTGTATCTGAACACAGTCAAGGTCATGAATTGTGCCAGATATAACCCTGACTCCACAGCAATAGTGAAGGCACTGTGTGACCTCCAAGGGCTGTGCACATGAGTTGACCTTGCAATCTGGCACAGTTGGGACATTTGTAGGGCGGAGTGACCAAATAATGGCAAGTGCAGATGGGCCATGCTAGTATACCCCTTCCAGGAATAGTGACTGATGTAGTTCACTTAATAGGTGCTGCAAAAATATATCATGTTAAGGGTGAGCACACTTATGCAAACCACATATTGCAAGCATCTCAAGCAGCATCTGCACAACTAACACATTTGTTTGATACTGCATTTGATTGCACAGTTCATACGTCACATAGGTGTGTGTAATGTTAGAATACTCAGTATTGTGGCCCCATGGTATAGCAGGGAAGAGGGTGGCATGTCAATAAGGGTGCATACACTCCTCATAGCCAGAGTAAGCTTTGAAGGTTGTCAGTATAATTGTATTTTATTGCTCATACACGCACTGATGATGATGAGATTTGCAAATAAGACATCAGGCATTCAGTATTGACATCTGTCCTCATATCATCCCAGGTATGTGTCAGACAAACAGGTAGGGGCTGTGAGCTACAGAGCAAACATAACTGCCACACATATACACATTCAGCAATGGCATGTATACCCCTGAGGTATGGTGCACAGTATCTGCCAGGGTGTTGAACAGGTGCACAGCAATACTATGCACATGGATGGAGTGTGTTCCAGGGGAAGGGGCATCACCTCCTAAATTAACTCATGCATCACAGAGATGCGTAATGTTGGTAACAGGGATTGAGTATAGTTACAGTGCATGCTGTTGAGTGCCATTTGTCATGCATGTTGACAGTTGGGTAATGAGAGGTCTGTGTAATATCTTTGTGCCACCATATCTGTACGTAAGTGCGTGTGTTTGTGTGTGTGTGTGAGTGTGTAGAGGTATGCAATGATGTACAGGTCTTAAAGTACATATTTTGTTTTCCCCTCACAGGTGGCGAAGTGAGTCAGGGTCCCTCTTACAGGCAAACTGATGTTAGTGTCCACTGATGTTAGTGTCCATACAGACTCTGACAATGATGATAGGTATGGTGAGGCACAGGCGGGGTTGTCAAGGGCTGAAGCTGTGCCATTGGTTGACATCCCACTGTTATCCACCCCATCCCCACACACAGTCACATTGCCTAAACATAACTCATCACCAGTGGCCATAGATGAGGGACAGTTGGCAGGTGGTGGCATGGGACAGGACAGTGTGGTGACTATGGCAAGTGTTTCTGGACACAGCAGCCATAGCCAGATGACTGGTGCAGTACTACATAGGCAGATCTACAGGGGTCTTCGTAGGAGCGCTGCTGGCCATCATGCCCCTGGCAGAAGTGCCACAGCAGGTGTCACCAGGTGCATGTTTCAGGCCATCATGGAGGCACAGGCATGTATGGAATGTTATACCAGACAGAGTCTCAGGCTCCAGAGGGCTACTCATTCTGCTGTTATCGACAACATCCATGATCTTGCAGGTGCCCATCGTTATTTTGCAGAGGTCCTGAATAGATGGTTGGATGAGATGGTGGGAATCCTTGACCATGGAATGTCTGTGTTTCAGCATATGGTGGGAGTAGGGCGACAGCCACGTGGATGTAGGTCAGCAACACCAACATGAGGAGGTCTATGTGGACATGAAACAAGTAACAGCCACACCCATAGTGGCAGTACCAGCTCCAGCACTGCAGGAGGGTGCTGTCCACACCACAACATAGCAGGCCACATACATGTGGCCCTGGCTGGTCCCAACAGGGACCCGGATCCAGCATTTATCATTCTCAGGGGAGAATGCCATATCTGGCCTTGTACCTTGTAGTGCCCATGGAACCCCTGGCAGGCACAGTTCTGTGGCCAGTGATGGTGAACTGCACACCCTGCCATGTACGGTCTGCAGCTGTCCAAAAAACCCCTGTATAGGGCAGCCACATGGCAGAACTGTGTGTATGCATACATACACACACACACACACACACACATCACCAACACAGCTAGGGCAACCCCATACCTACACACACTACATCTGCACAGCCCAATGAATAATGAAATCCCCTAACACACACACACATGATGTCAACCAAATGGCTCAGCCTAGGTCACTGGCAAACCCACAACACACCCTGTGCATATGATGATACCTGTGCCACATCCCTATCATCCATAACATCAATGCAGGGATAGGCTAATATGGTTCTGATGCATGGGGTGAGTGTAGCAAGGTGTACCAATGTAATGTTGTGTAACATGTTTTCAGCAGGAAAGTTTAATGCTTACATGTCAGGATGTGCAACTGTCTAGCCATGATGCATTATAGCTGTTATTAACAATGACTGATTGTGGTCTGCATAATGTATTCAGTTTTGTGTTGTAGGTGTTTGTGTGTCAGCAGGATGTTGGTTTGCTGTTGACCCCTACAATGGGTATGGCACTGTGGTGACACCCTGACTGTGCCATGTCCTGGGTACAGCTGAACACAAGTAACAGTTTTGTATAACAGTGTCTGCATGTGCCACATGGCTGATAGGTTTGAAGGGTGTATACAGGTGAGTGCATGGTGGCTGAAGTCAGCAGCCTTCTACATTAGACAATGGTTAAGTGTAATGGATGGCACACACCACATGTTTGTGTATAACACACACACACACACACACACACACACACACACACACACACACACACACACACAGAGGCTTTGGTGTTGATGCAATACACAGAGAATATTGTACACATGGATGTACTTACTTTTGCAGTGAACCCATTTTAGCCTATGTAATTCTACCAAGACAAAATAGGCAAAACATCACATCACTAAATAATCAGTCACTAGTTTAATGTCATTGACGATGGTACTGGCAGGGTATATGTCCCCTTCCCCAATGTACTGCAATCCTGGAGTTGGTAAACATAGGTGTGCTGGTGTGGGTGGCACACCCCTTCACTTTGCAGGGTGTGGGGTGGTGTAGAACCACACACAGTATGATTGACAACTACTTAACTTGTTAACATAAACTGTACTGACTAAGCAGGGGATACACACAACAATAACCGCAATGAGGGTGGCTGTGTCTACAACATCCACACCCCACTATATATACCAACTCCAGTATTGCTGTACAGCTATACAATGGTGAAGATGGCATTTACACATCTACTACTAGTTTTGATGGAATGAATTTCCACTAGATGGTACCTTGGAAATGTTAGCAATTGCCAGTCAGTTCTCAGACAGATGACCTCCTGGGACATGTAATTTCTGCAAACTGAAGTAGATCCCTTCAAATACACACACACACTTACTTTGGAACACTGAGAGTAGAACCCCTACCTAGGTACTTATTGCTACTAATGTGTTTGGCCTTAATTGCACACACCACACAGCTTTTAGGATGAGGTGTGTACCGAGTTTCTTGTTAAGTGAAGAACATTACCATACCTTGAACAGTATGGTAATGGGGGATGTACTGGTTGTTAATGAACAATACACAGTGTGACATACTATCATATACACATTGTCAAACGCATAAGAGTAATAAACACATCTGAGAGACCTGGGTTTATCAGTGATAACTACCTTGTCAGTGAGTCCATTCTGTTACAAATAATTTGCACACAGCACAGGCATCATTGGGCTGGATAGTGTAATCAATTACCTGTATGGTTGATGGTGACAGTGGTCCTCATACACTGGACTTTGGGACATGTACTGGGGGTACCATGGGGTAGAACAGTATACCCAGCACCCATACCCCACATTGGATATTCTGCTCACTGAAACCCATGATAATACTCTGACATACCCACAATCACACATTGACCAGGACTGCAATACAACCCCTGGTCTATCTCATTAGTGCTACTACAGGTATATGCATCTATTCCACATGCCACAGGGATAGTAGAGTGATGGTTTGTCATGGCTCTCCTATTGTCAGCAACATCAATATCCCTTATACTGTATGGCAAGGTGTATTGTATTTGGGAATGCAGCCTCAGAATGCTGTATCCTACAAATACACACACTTGCACACATACACACACTTGCCAGGACACAGAGGGTAACCCATGCCTATCTACCAATTTGTACAACAGTGTTGTGCTGGTACTGCAAGCTCCAGGTAGCCCATAGGGTGAAGAGTGTAACACGGTACACTTAATGTCCATTACAGCAGCAGCCATTTCTAACTATGGCAATGGGGAGTGTAGTTGGTGAGAAGGCCCTCAGGGTATTATCAACTACAAGTTTACAAACAGAAGCTGTTATTCTCAGTAATGCACACTGACACATTTGACAGTACTGGGGTCCATAGGTGCAGGTGTTCCTAGGTGTGTACCAGGATATTGTCCATGGATATATGAGAAGAGTAGGGCATGTGGGTACACTGGTATCATGCCACCTGACATTTGTCAGCAGGCCGTCTATCAACTGATGCCACATGAGTGATCCTCAAGGTGAGAGTTAAATGCAACATCCAATCATTTAGTTGCCTCTTGCACAGGGCCAGTGAGGTGCTACAATTGACATGTATGCAATATATACTACATAACATGGCCAGTGTCTGTGTTGGCGACCTGTACCCAAGCATGTTCTGTTGACTGTGGCCGTGTAGTTGAGGTATCCATGGCATGTGGTGCATACAGGGTGGGGTTTCCTAGCTGTGGCATTCACAACATAACAGCTGGGCAGACATGTCAGTGTCAGTGTCAGTCAAGCATAGATTGCCTGTAAGCAGTCAAGATGGATACCTGACATCTACACATTTGTACAGAGGACAGACAGATATCAGCAAGCCAAAAGGTTATGCATTAGGATGAATGTTTCGACAGATAGACGTCTGACACAGATTGGTATGCCATTACTACATGACAGCAGCCCTCAATGACATGTCCTAGACACATAGTAGTCTACAGTTAATATCCACATATCAGATCAATATCCAGTAGCAAATACCTAATAACACACAGCTCACACACCAAGAACACACTAGTCAGTGCTCAGAGTCCATCTTTGCATGCAGGGGTGTTTGGTTCCAGTACTACAATCTGCAATCTACTCTTACTTGGGAAAGCGCTGTTAACAGTAGTAATGTAATGTGACTGCATATAACCTGTGATACTACCCATGAATGAAACACATCCAAATGGAAAATATTGTACAATATATAATCAGGTGTCCCAGATGGTAGACTCACACCCCTTGCTACTGTAATGACAGCACATAGAAGCATGTTATATACATGGAATTAAATACACTTATTAAAGATGCCATTACCCTACTATTTCATCAGACTGGAATGTGATCACTGATTACCAGGCCTGTGCCATGCTTAGCAGGTTTCAGCATCACTTAAATGTAAATGCTAAGCAGATTTGCGCAGTGGTAAGTGAAGATTACATTGTGTAAGACCCTTTTCATTTAACTGTACATTAGCAGCACTTACTGTCAGGCAAGCCCACGCAAACCCACTTAAAGCTACTCAAAACTGCCTTAACCACTCTGTACACAGCAGTACTTGTTCTGCCTAGCAAGAAAATAAACAGCCTTTGCAGGTCTTGAACCCAGGACCCTGTACACTACAGTTAACCACTAAGCCATCACAGCTGTAAAAAAGGTTGTTGCTTTTTCCAATATATCTGTCAGTACACATACTGAATAGTAGTGAACAACTGCTTTGACTTCTACAATTGTGTAGTACTTGTTAGTGAAAATAGTGTTCAATCAGTATGTTGTTATATCTATATAAACACATATCAGATAAATATGGTGGGATACATCTGGGAAGGTATATACAACACTCATGTTTACAAATAACAAGGATATATATATATATATATATATATATATATATATATATATATATATATATATATATATATATATATATACACCCACACACACACACACACACACATATATATATATATATATATATATATATATATATATATACATAGAGAGAGAGATTGGTATACATGTACATACACATATATATTTATATATGCATTTATATACATCTGTATATTGATTTATACTGTATATTGATTTATATATGTATATATATATATATATATATATATATATATATATATATATATATATATATATATAAATGTGTATTGCTTTCACACATTGGATCCACACTCTGAACCTCTCACTGCAAAACATCTGACCAAAGGCACTGTTAATGGGGGTAAAGGGGCCCAAAATAAGTATCACTTGTAATTACTGACATCATCCCTTTCTCCACAGCTGAACAGATCTGCCTTGCAACACAATAACCAGCACTTGCAAGTTTTTAACCCAGGACCCTGCACAACATAGCCACAACAAGTTAACAGTAAGCCATTTCAGCTGTAAGATGTCAGGATGATATCACTAACACATCATGCAGAACAGTCGGTCTACTATTGGGAATGTACAATGCGGAAGTAATAAACATTCCAATGATACATATACACACACACACACACACACATATATATATATATTATATATATATATATATATATATATATATATATATTATATATATATATATACACACACACACACACACACACACATACACACACACACACACACACACACATATATATATATATATATATATATATATATATATATATATATATATACACACATACATACACATATAAATATATTACTACATATAGATATGTATAAGAAGAGTATATATAGAGGGTGCACAGCATATCAAACAGCCAGTATTCCTACAGTTGCCACCTTTTAAAATGGCCAGTGTTTGATTATTTCATATAAATGAGAATTATTGCATGAAACATATACCCACACACAATGCAAAGGACATGACACCACACACAAGTTTGCATACATACAGAAATGTTTATTTCAGTTGTATATGACATTTCTTATAGCATTTAGGTGTTTGAAATACATAATAACCGAGTAATGCAATTCTCAAACAAAACATTTGATACAGTAATCTGAAAAACATAACATATGTTGCTGTCCTGCCTAAGGCCTTCAAGTAGTACAACAGTAAAATAAAACTTGCCTTGAAGATAAGAACTAATCAACACATTAATTACAGATGTAATTCAGCTGCCTCCAATTACACTCTGTACTCGACCCCTAGGGGGAAAAAATTAGTTGTCACAATGAAAATGTATCTGTTACATAACAATGCTTAACTTAAAATGTCACTATCACACTGACAAACAGAACTGTCTGTAAGACAGTAAGCTCTAGCCCACCACTGTTCCCATGTATAGCCACATACCATAATGTTTCCTACTATTGTTATCCCTCACATGTTGTAACAGCCTAGGTTAAAACATTTCATACCCCTCCCTCATAAAATGTCTTACAAGGGCATATAACAGTGTTGTACATACACTGACCTCTGGACTGTACAAGATCACACACGTTTTGTCCAGCTGTAGCCTTCAATTTGTGTGGGAGTACACAACATATCTGGAATGATAGCAGCAATGTAGCACTAAATAATGGTTGGTCATTACTTAACCTCTTACTGCATGACACCTGGACAAAGCCTGGTATATAGGTGGAGGACAGAGGCTGGACACAGGGCCATATTTGCAATATTGCTGTTATACACTGTGAAAGTTGCTGGCATTACAGGATTGCTTGCAACATGCCCTTACTTAGGAATATGAAGTCAAAAACACAAATGGATGTTGCCATGTACTGATAGCACTTAATAGAGAGAATGCCACTGATATGTCAGAGACAAGACCTGTGTGGTGAACAGATAAAACATAACAGCCAATCCTCTGGCCAGCATGTGGACAGGCCCACAGTTGAGAGCTATGCAGACAGACTGCATACCATGCAAAACTAGCAGGAACACACAAACCCTGTAAAACTAGCAGTATTCAATGCATATAACAGCAATACTCACAGTGTCTGTAGGTATGGAACCTTATACAAACATGTAGTTGGCCTGTGTCCACAAGTCTTGTTGTAAGAGGTATTGCAACCTGCTGTCTGTAACACTGCTGCCCACACACAGGAAGCATATCTTCCATATAGTAAATGTAAAGGGACAACACCCACACAATATAGTCATTTATAGTAGTGGGTTGCTATGACATTGGTAATTAGAAGTACTACACAGATGGCTGCATGCAATTAGCAAGTGGGGAACACCAACTGGTGCAGAGGCCATCACCTGATCATGAGCATCACCTACAATATCCATGCTGCAATCTATTCAAACCAACTCAATCCCTGTAGTGGACAGAGAGAGAGATCGAGAGAGAAAGAAATAAATATATAACAAAAATATCAGTAAAAAAAAATACTACAAACCAAAACAAAATAAAATCAAACAAGGAATCTATCCAAGTGTACAAAGAAGAGAGCACAATACTAAAACAGGTATGTGAAATAGATATGCATGTAATTGAATGTAGTACTTGGTCTGTAATAATGGGATAGATGATGTTGAAAGATTTATATGTGCCATCAAGACTTGTTGCTGTAATGATGTCCTGCTGAACAACTGCTATGGACATAGCATCTGGCTCTGTGGGCATTGGGCCATACTTGTCAACTCTGCAGATCTGCATAGAATGACAAGATGTAAGCCAATCATAGTGATTGTTCTGTTCCTCAAAACATGTATACTAGTCTGGCAAATAACTGAAGGTGGAAGTAATGAAGTCATGATAGACACATGAGTTTCAAACCCCACAACCTTCAGAACAGTCATGGTAATGTGAAATGTATCATGCACAAAATTCAGAGGTTTGTAATAGGCTTACCTACAATCTGACCCTATATATACCCCCCTAATGTTAGGTTATGTGACACTCTATTTTGTAGCAAGGCAGAACAGTGCAGCTGTGGAGGAAGGATGTTCAGAGTGTGGACCCGGTGTCTGAATGCACTATATATATATATATATATATATATATATATATATATATATATATATATCTATAGAGTTTCACTTCATAATCTCAAACTGCTGAAATCTTGAATTTCAGCATTTCAAAACTATGAAGCCGAACCATTCACAATACCAAAACCCATAATCATGAATCACACAATCACGAACATACATACACCATACACCATATAACACACACACCACTTCACCCACAGCATCTAAACCACACTACCTTACACTACAAATAAGCAGGCGGGCAAGCCCCCCTGCACCCCCCTACTTATATATACCAACTCCGAGAGCGCACATAAGGAAAAAGAAAAAACTCACACCACAGCATTCTACACTCGCTTGCACACAAATACACATCACGCATACACAAACACCAACAAATCCAACACTCATACTCATACGTACACCTTCCTACACTTACCCACACATACAATGTACAAAAACACACACAAACACTCATTCACCTGCAATTTCAGACACCATATCAGCCAAACACTTTACTCAATGTACCGGAAATGCATAAGCACGGATTTGAGATATTCAAATTCGCTCTTATGCACTTTCGGTATTCTGCATTTTCCGCTTCATGGTCACGGAATGCTGAAATTCGAGATTTCAGCATCTTGAGATTATGAAGTGAAACCATATATATGCATACATGCATGTTGGGTGTACTTTAGGACCTTGAAAGTTTAATAGCTCAAATGCATATGGATCTAACCATATGCATCGAACTATTAAACAATCAAAGTCCAAAAAAAAAACATACACAAAAAAAAGAAATTTAAACTAGTGTAGGCAGGGGGCAAGCCCCCTGCACCCCCCACACCCCCGCTACTTAAATATACCAACTCTGAGATCGCACTGTATTGAAGTGAATGGAAATCTCCACCTACGGAGATTTCCGTTTACATTTTCGATGTTTTGCACTTTCACTGTACTCATGTCGAGAATATCGTATTCGATATTCTCAGACTTCGAGCACATAAAGTAAACCCATGTATGTCTACATATATACAGACACAAATATATATATATATATATATATATATATAGAGAGAGAGAGAGAGATGTGAATGTCTACACACACACACACACACACACACACACACACACTCACATATATATATATATATATATATATATATATATATATATATTTTTTTTTTCCCTACTGTTGAATGACTGCGCTGCATGATATGTTTGAGAAAACATCATACATATCTGCAGCTCAGATGGCTTACTGGTACATTGATGTGGCTATGGTGTGTAGGGTCCTGAGCCACACACTTGCAATGGCTGATAATTTATCTGTTGGCCAAAACAATGGCTGTTGGATACAGAGTGATTAAGGCACCTGTAAGCAGTTGTAAGCAGGTGCGAAGTGGACAGTTATGTCTGGTGTGAAATGTATGTTGGAAACACATTGCCCTTTGTTTGTTAAGGTGACAGTGGGATGTTGGGGAAGGATAACAGGTATATGTGGTGAGATAGGTTGCATTGGAAGACAGACACGACAGACAAGACAACATACATGAGTGGAATATGACACATGTGGTAGGTAAATACTTTGGATGGGGAGGGATGTATGGAAATTGGAAGCCCATGTGCTCCCAAATGGAAACAGGACTGAGGTCCCCACCCATGGGCATTCACCACTGCACCTTCATGGCCGTGAAGGTGGTTGTGCTGGGGGCTGAGCAGGAGGAGCACACTGACCCTCTAATTGTGTCACGAGGGCCTCAAGGTGGTGTAGCAGATCCCCCAATTCTCTGCGGAGCTCCCTATGCACTAGACCCTGAACCTGGTCAGGTGACAGGATCCTGTCTGTGCATGCTCCCGGGGGGAGATGAGCACCATCCCCTTAGGTGGTTCCAACTGAAGGTAGTGCAAGACCAGCAGATGAGGAGGTCCCAGGTTGAGTCACAGACGTGCTGTGGCCTGATAACATGGCCAGATGAGGTGGGAGAGGTGGTTCTGCTGGGAACAGCCTTCCCAAACATGCTATCGTGTCACAATTTTAGAACATATGTGGGTAGTAATAGTCAACACAATCCAGGATTAGTTTTTAACCCAAAACACCAGATTTGGAGCAGTTGCATAGCAAACAGAACACATGCATATATGGAACTACAGTGGCCATTGTAATGGCATGCAGGCTACATCATTAGCAACAGGCCACTAATGTTAGTGTTTAAACAAGGAACATGAATAAAAACACATTTCAATATTTATTGCACAATACGATATATGTCCCAACAGTAGGTTTGGTGTAGACATACCCATTGACATGTGTGTTCAGATGATTGTTGCAGATATGGTGGGGGGGTGTCAATTAACAAGTATTATATCCTTGCAGTACGAGATCCTCAGACCTTTTTTCCTCTTTATGTCTTCCAGGTACCATGTCAAGAGAGTGCCTTCCAGCATATACACCCCAGGAAAATGACATCCTCATAAACTACCTGGTGAAGCACCACCAAACCCTCTTTGGGTGTACAGCCCATAATCTGCAGGAGAGGACTGCCCTGTAGAATGAGCTCATCCATAGGGTAAACGATGTTGGCCTGCATAACTGCAGTTATGAGCAGGTGTGACATCGGTGCACTGACCTAATCCACCATGCCCGTCAGCATGCTGCTGCAGTTAGGAGGGACCAGCTAACCACAGGTGTGGGCCATGCCATCCAGCCCCCACTGACACATGCTGAGGAGCTCCTCACCAGCTTTGGGGCACCCACCCTCCAGGCAAGCCAGGAACCTGCTGATAGCATTGAGGAGGTGGGTCCTACCCACATGATGGGCAAGGAGCATGCAGGTAAGGCCTCAGGGCACATTAGTACACCACTGTTGCTTCCCCATCTTCATCTGTAAAGTATCTTCATGCATATTTCAGATAACATAGTCTGTTGCTGCAATGTAGTAATGAACAGATGTGCATAATCTCTAGTATTGTGGGTTTGTACTGTTGCTGTACTGAAATGCTGCTCCCAACATGTACCAATGCCACAGGTACGGCTACTGGCATCACATCTCTCACACAACTATGTAGGTCTCTCTGATATACCTCTGGGGCAGCAGCCTGTAGCTGGTGAGTATGATTTTATTTTGATCAGGTTTCCCAATACACCGGCCATATTATGGCCATGGTATGTGCCATGCACACATTTAACACACCTACCCATAATGCATGCTGTACATGTTCACTTATTTTGCTGTTAACTGCACTGCATAACAGTGGTCACCATGGTGGCATATCTGAAGGGTATGCAAGAGCCCTGCAGTATAACTAACAACATATCATTGCAAGATGTGTTGACAGAGATGAACATAATGGTGGGACAAATGGCCTACAGTACGGACATGACTGAAACATTACCATTATACAGTGGCTACAACACTGTATATACCACTATTGCAATGGCATCTGTTACAGATCTACACAACAGCACATCACAATACCACATTCCACAACTTTTACATCCTGTAATGTGATCCTAACATGAGCAATGAATGTGTAATATGACATCCTATGTTAGGACAACAAATATGGGGAATACATACCTTAACAAACACTGGAAGCATATGTGTGCACACACTCCAAATAACATATTGTGGAAGCAGATTTTGAGGTACTGACAACATTCAGTCTTCATGAGTATGCACCTTCCATCAAGTACAGGTCCTCAATGTCATACCCAGTAATGGTTTGCTGTCCAAGAAGTATGGTCCATGACATTTGTGCACTCACCTGCAACAGAGGCAGCCATGGCTTGCACACATCTTACAAATCATGGAATGGATCACATATTGAAAAGGTAGCACTCAGGAGTGGGAGATGTAGCCTTACCTCACCATTGCATATACCATGGCAAACAGTGCAGTCATGTATGTGACAAAGAAGTATGGAACAACATTAATGTAGAAAATAAACAGATGGCCATCCAAGGCAGATGACGACACATATGCAAACTGGTCATGGAGGCTGCATAGAAACATGCTGCAACACTGAGGGACTTGCAGGAATGTCTAGCAAGTGCTGCCTGTGCAGTAGCTGTGTCAACAATTGCATGGAGTCTGCATAAGTGTGGCCTATTGATTAGGGTAATCAGATGGAAGAGTTTTTCCACAGGAAACATCATCCAGGGTTCTCTACAAGTAGAGTATGCATAACATCAAAAGTCTCCCAAAGGCATGTGTTGCAATTTGTAATGGTGTACCGAGAACAAGGCTGAAACCTACAGATAGTATTAATAAAGATACATGTGCTGCACAAGCAACACCTCACTCCACCTCAGGCCCACCATCTCCATCTTTACCTTGCTGGTGCCAGTGTACACCTTTAGATTTGCTGTTCATTGGCAGGAACTAGGCTGGTAGACATGGTGTTGTGAATTTGGGACACTGCAAAATGACAATCATGTGTGGCACATCGTTGTCAAGCATCTGCAAAAAGGCTGAGAATGGGAAGGGGTGTCATCCTGAAACACAACAGTGATCTGAAGCATACATTTGAAGCTTGCTAAGGATGGCTGTATCTGAACACAGTCAAGGTCATGAATTGTGCCAGATATAACCCTGACTCCACAGCAATAGTGAAGGCACTGTGTGACCTCCAAGGGCTGTGCACATGAGTTGACCTTGCAATCTGGCACAGTTGGGACATTTGTAGGGCGGAGTGACCAAATAATGGCAAGTGCAGATGGGCCATGCTAGTATACCCCTTCCGGGAATAGTGACTGATGTATTTCACTTAATAGGTGCTGTAAAAATATATCATGTTAAGGGTGAGCACACTTATGCAAACCACATATTGCAAGCATCTCAAGCAGCATCTGCACAACTAACACATTTGTTTGATACTGCATTTGATTGCACAGTTCATACGTCACATAGGTGTGTGTAATGTTAGAATACTCAGTATTGTGGCCCCATGGTATAGCAGGGAAGAGGGTGGCATGTCAATAAGGGTGCATACACTCCTCATAGCCAGAGTAAGCTTTGAAGGTTGTCAGTATAATTGTATTTTATTGCTCATACACGCACTGATGATGATGAGATTTGCAAATAAGACATCAGGCATTCAGTATTGACATCTGTCCTCATATCATCCCAGGTATGTGTCAGACAAACAGGTAGGGGCTGTGAGCTACAGAGCAAACATAACTGCCACACATATACACATTCAGCAATGGCATGTATACCCCTGAGGTATGGTGCACAGTATCTGCCAGGGTGTTGAACAGGTGCACAGCAATACTATGCACATGGATGGAGTGTGTTCCAGGGGAAGGGGCATCACCTCCTAAATTAACTCATGCATCACAGAGATGCGTAATGTTGGTAACAGGGATTGAGTATAGTTACAGTGCATGCTGTTGAGTGCCATTTGTCATGCATGTTGACAGTTGGGTAATGAGAGGTCTGTGTAATATCTTTGTGCCACCATATCTGTACGTAAGTGCGTGTGTTTGTGTGTTTGTGTGTGTGTGTGAGTGTGTAGAGGTATGCAATGATGTACAGGTCTTAAAGTACATATTTTGTTTTCCCCTCACAGGTGGCGAAGTGAGTCAGGGTCCCTCTTACAGGCAAACTGATGTTAGTGTCCACTGATGTTAGTGTCCATACAGACTCTGACAATGATGATAGGTATGGTGAGGCACAGGCGGGGTTGTCAAGGGCTGAAGCTGTGCCATTGGTTGACATCCCACTGTTATCCACCCCATCCCCACACACAGTCACATTGCCTAAACATAACTCATCACCAGTGGCCATAGATGAGGGACAGTTGGCAGGTGGTGGCATGGGACAGGACAGTGTGGTGACTATGGCAAGTGTTTCTGGACACAGCAGCCATAGCCAGATGACTGGTGAGGTACCACAAAGGCAGATTTACAGGAGTGCTTATAGGAGCGCTGCTGGCCATCATGCCCCTGGCAGAAGTGCCACAGCAGGTGTCACCAGGTGCATGTTTCAGGCCATCATGGAGGCACAGGCATGTATGGAATGTTATACCAGACAGAGTCTCAGGCTCCAGAGGGCTACTCATTCTGCTGTTATCGACAACATCCATGATCTTGCAGGTGCCCATCGTTATTTTGCAGAGGTCCTGAATAGATGGTTGGATGAGATGGTGGGAATCCTTGACCATGGAATGTCTGTGTTTCAGCATATGGTGGGAGTAGGGCGACAGCCACGTGGATGTAGGTCAGCAACACCAACAGGAGGAGGTCTATGTGGACATGAAACAAGTAACAGCCACACCCATAGTGGCAGTACCAGCTCCAGCACTGCAGGAGGGTGCTGTCCACACCACAACATAGCAGGCCACATACATGTGGCCCTGGCTGGTCCCAACAGGGACCCGGATCCAGCATTTATCATTCTCAGGGAAGAATGCCATATCTGGCCTTGTACCTTGTAGTGCCCATGGAACCCCTGGCAGGCACAGTTCTGTGGCCAGTGATGGTGAACTGCACACCCTGCCATGTACGGTCTGCAGCTGTCCAAAAAACCCCTGTATAGGGCAGCCACATGGCAGAACTGTGTGTATGCATACATACACACACACACACACACACACATCACCAACACAGCTAGGGCAACCCCATACCTACACACACTACATCTGCACAGCCCAATGAATAATGAAATCCCTAACACACACACACATGATGTCAACCAAATGGCTCAGCCTAGGTCACTGGCAAACCCACAACACACCCTGTGCATATGATGATACCTGTGCCACATCCCTATCATCCATAACATCAATGCAGGGATAGGCTAATATGGTTCTGATGCATGGGGTGAGTGTAGCAAGGTGTACCAATGTAATGTTGTGTAACATGTTTTCAGCAGGAAAGTTTAATGCTTACATGTCAGGATGTGCAACTGTCTAGCCATGATGCATTATAGCTGTTATTAACAATGACTGATTGTGGTCTGCATAATGTATTCAGTTTTGTGTTGTAGGTGTTTGTGTGTCAGCAGGATGTTGGTTTGCTGTTGACCCCTACAATGGGTATGGCACTGTGGTGACACCCTGACTGTGCCATGTCCTGGGTACAGCTGAACACAAGTAACAGTTTTGTATAACAGTGTCTGCATGTGCCACATGGCTGATAGGTTTGAAGGGTGTATACAGGTGAGTGCATGGTGGCTGAAGTCAGCAGCCTTCTACATTAGACAATGGTTAAGTGTAATGGATGGCACACACCACATGTTTGTGTATAACACACACACACACACACACACACACACACACACACACACACACACACACACACACACACACACAGAGGCTTTGGTGTTGATGCAATACACAGAGAATATTGTACACATGGATGTACTTACTTTTGCAGTGAACCCATTTTAGCCTATGTAATTCTACCAAGACAAAATAGGCAAAACATCACATCACTAAATAATCAGTCACTAGTTTAATGTCATTGACGATGGTACTGGCAGGGTATATGTCCCCTTCCCCAATGTACTGCAATCCTGGAGTTGGTAAACATAGGTGTGCTGGTGTGGGTGGCACACCCCTTCACTTTGCAGGGTGTGGGGTGGTGTAGAACCACACACAGTATGATTGACAACTACTTAACTTGTTAACATAAACTGTACTGACTAAGCAGGGGGATACACACAACAATAACCGCAATGAGGGTGGCTGTGTCTACAACATCCACACCCCACTATATATACCAACTCCAGTATTGCTGTACAGCTATACAATGGTGAAGATGGCATTTACACATCTACTACTAGTTTTGATGGAATGAATTTCCACTAGATGGTACCTTGGAAATGTTAGCAATTGCCAGTCAGTTCTCAGACAGATGACCTCCTGGGACATGTAATTTCTGCAAACTGAAGTAGATCCCTTCAAATACACACACACACTTACTTTGGAACACTGAGAGTAGAACCCCTACCTAGGTACTTATTGCTACTAATGTGTTTGGCCTTAATTGCACACACCACACAGCTTTTAGGATGAGGTGTGTACCGAGTTTCTTGTTAAGTGAAGAACATTACCATACCTTGAACAGTATGGTAATGGGGGATGTACTGGTTGTTAATGAACAATGCACAGTGTGACATACTATCATATACACATTGTCAAACGCATAAGAGTAATAAACACATCTGAGAGACCTGGGTTTATCAGTGATAACTACCTTGTCAGTGAGTCCATTCTGTTACAAATAATTTGCACACAGCACAGGCATCATTGGGCTGGATAGTGTAATCAATTACCTGTATGGTTGATGGTGACAGTGGTCCTCATACACTGGACTTTGGGACATGTACTGGGGGTACCATGGGGTAGAACAGTATACCCAGCACCCATACCCCACATTGGATATTCTACTCACTGAAACCCATGATAATACTCTGACATACCCACAATCACACATTGACCAGGACTGCAATACAACCCCTGGTCTATCTCATTAGTGCTACTACAGGTATATGCATCTATTCCACATGCCACAGGGATAGTAGAGTGATGGTTTGTCATGGCTCTCCTATTGTCAGCAACATCAATATCCCTTATACTGTATGGCAAGGTGTATTGTATTTGGGAATGCAGCCTCAGAATGCTGTATCCTACAAATACACACACTTGCACACATACACACATTTGCCAGGACTCAGAGGGTAACCCATGCCTATCTACCAATTTGTACAACAGTGTTGTGCTGGTACTGCAAGCTCCAGGTAGCCCATAGGGTGAAGAGTGTAACACGGTACACTTAATGTCCATTACAGCAGCAGCCATTTCTAACTATGGCAATGGGGAGTGTAGTTGGTGAGAAGGCCCTCAGGGTATTATCAACTACAAGTTTATAAACAGAAGCTGTTATTCTCAGTAATGCACACTGACACATTTGACAGTACTGGGGTCCATAGGTGCAGGTGTTCCTAGGTGTGT